>NW_028096710.1:0-687 GCF_014824575.4 Sturnira hondurensis
GTCCCCTCCGCGGGATTGATGACATGGGTCAAGCAGCTCCCAGAACTCAGTAAAGCACTTTCCTCGCTAGATCCCTGGTGTGTGACCAAGGACCTTACCCATAACCAAGTGAGGGGAACGGTGGGGCTTCTGTCACCACGGAGTTCCAGGCCGGGGAGATGTGAATGCACTCTGCTCCCCCCATTCTGGAAACTGTGCACCCCCCGCCCCGCCTTGTGTGGGGAATATATGCGGGCTTCAGTGAGGGATGGTGATGATGAAATCCTTGGCCATTGCGGAGGAATTCAGTCTCCAGCTCCTGTCCCCACCTGCATCCGAGGCCACTGGGTGAATTTGCAAGTCCTGACCCCTGTCCCTGCTTGGGTCCCCTGGGGGCAGTGGGTCCCCATCTTGGGTACTTTCCCAGTGAGATCCCAGTCACACAAACAGGTGTGGTGGGAAGGTCGCACGATTGTTCAAAGATCACCCAGGAAGACCCCTGCTCCAACTTTGTGTCCTTGAGGCGATGGATCTTGGAACTGAAGGCGCAAAGGAGAAGGGACCTGAACGTGGTACCAGCCGATGGGCCGGTGGCTTCTGTCGCACAGGAAGTTCCTAGGGGTTGGGGAGCCGGGAGCCAGGAAGCAGGCAGACCATCGAACCACGTGCTTCGTGTGAATCACAGCATCGCAGTAGTTCGTAAAACCA
>NW_028096711.1:0-519 GCF_014824575.4 Sturnira hondurensis
AAAAAAAAAAACTGGTGGCCCAGTGCATCCTGGGCCTGCCCCCGCTGCCCAGGGCACCCCCACCCAGAGGGTGGGCCGCAGCACTGTGGGCTCCCACGGCGGGCTCTCGGCAGGGCAGGGGGACAAGAAGCTGGCAGGTAGGGCTCCAAGAGCGGACCAGGGCAGTGGTGACGAGGGCCCTGGAGGTTGGAGTGCATGGGGGGGACCTGCCCATGAGGGGCACCAAAGGTCTGAGGACGGGACCCGCAAGAGGGAAGGGAAGAGGCCACGTGTGAACCTGGGGACGGTTCTGGCCGAGGGAACAGCGAGAGCAAAGGGTCCCAGTGGAGCTGGGAACTGAGCCGTGGGTCCCTCCATGAAGGCGTGGGCCAGGGCCGACCTCACCCTCCATTTGCCACTGCAACCAAACTACAGGACTCATGCCCAAAGCTGCCCGGACCCTCCCAGCTGTGACCTCAAGATCCTCATCCCCAAGCCAGGACATCATGCCACCCCCAGCAGGGAGAGCCAAGGCCCTCC
>NW_028096712.1:0-732 GCF_014824575.4 Sturnira hondurensis
TGCCAAGATGATGCCTGGGCAAGATCCCAGCAAAACGCCATGCCTGGCACCTAATTAATTCAGAGATGAAGGGCGATGATGAGGGTGGGTCACCATGAAGTACGTCGCACGCCAACGGGGCACTGGAAAACCACGGACGGCCAACAGGGCTGGTGTGGGTGGCCGGCGCCTGAGGGAGGCAACTGTGCCACGAAGGGGGGCACGGCCGCAGGGAATGCCAGGCCGCCCCCGAGGCTGCGCCCTGGCACAGGCGGGAGCTTCCTGCTGCGCTCACTTCAGGCTGCTGGATCTCCAGAATGGCAGAGCACAGAGTGACAACTCTAGATGTCCTTCACCTTTTTTTTTTGGGGGGGGGGGATAGAATATTAGAATAGGAATCTGATAAAACCCATTCATTCTTCAAATAGCAAGAGCATCTCCACCCCGCCCCCAAAAAAAAAAACAAGGTCTGGTCCTAGGAAAGGCACCCGTAGTCCAAAAGGAGAGGTCCCTTTGGGAATCAGAGCACACTTGTTCCCGCGAAACAGGATTACTCGGTGAGAAACCAGAGGGGTTTCTAACATGTGCTGCCAACTAGATTTAGGGGGGGAAAACGCATCTATGGAACTGCTCTACCGAAGAACCTGGAACGGAAGAAAACTATACGGAGATGCCAAATTTTAACTGTGCTGGAAACAGTGAACACCAGACTGAGGCCTCTAGAAAAGCTGGAGTTCAAGTCAAGGGCAAACT
>NW_028096713.1:0-527 GCF_014824575.4 Sturnira hondurensis
AATATGTTACTTTTGAGTTGTTAGAATATCAGAATGACAATCAAAACAATATCAAGAAAAATATATTAGAAAAATGTAGCCCTGGCTGGTGTAGCTCAGTGGATTGAGCAGAAGCCTGCGAACCAGAGGATCGCAGTTCAATTCCCAGTCAGGGCACATGCCTGGGTTGCAGGCTGGTTCCCTGCAGGCCAGCAGGGGATACACAAGAGGCAACCATACATTGATGTTTCTCTCCCTCTCTCCTTCCCCTCTAAAGATAAATAAATAAGTAAAATCTTTAAATAAAATAAAATAAGATAAAAATGAGGGTCAGCAAACTCCCTATGTAAAGAAAAGGCCAGTAAGTATTTTAAAAAAAGAAAAATGTGATATTACTTGAGTCCCTCCTTCCAACATTTAAATATCATTTTAACAATAATTATTTTAAGTGAAATAATATTTTACATTTAGAACTGTCTTTACATGAGCGTGTAATGAGAAGTTATTTGAGGCAACATTTACCCACAGTTTTGTTTGCTCTTTGAGCC
>NW_028096714.1:0-706 GCF_014824575.4 Sturnira hondurensis
TAAACAATAAATAGGTTAGCAATGAGATCAAGGAAGAAATAAAAAACTAGCTGGAAACAAATGAAAGCGAACACACTACAACCCCAAATCTATGAGATGCAACCTAGTGAATTAGTAAGATAATACATAATAATAAGATAATAATAATAATAATAATAAGATAATAATATCTTATTAGTAAGATAATACTTACATAATAACATACATACACCTATGGGTGTTCAAGCATAAAGCTGGGTAATTATCATGAAATATATTATTAATTTGCACTAAATTTTTCATCTTTTCCTTATATTTCTTATTGAAATTAGTTTAATTATCTTACTAGAAGGACATATACTCTATAAAGCATATTATCTGGATTTAAAAATCAAGAAGGGTTTTCTAGATTAATGTACAGATAACAAATACAAGCTACCAATTGACATAACAAAATAATAATGAAAATGTAATTTCCTTGATTATGGGGAGTTCAGACCACACTGAGGTCCCATTTCCTATAGCAGGACTTCATCACGCTCCCCCATTGCTTTCCACAAGCTACACGTGATCTGGGTCATAGTTACTGAGTCTTTAAGGCATGGTGTGCCCCCCACGACCCCCGAGAGGACCAGTATCCTCCTGATCTCCACCTCCTGTCCGCCCAAGGACAGTCAGCCCCGGTCCATGGAAAAACCAATCCCTGGTTCCAAAAGCTTGAGGAATG
>NW_028096715.1:0-717 GCF_014824575.4 Sturnira hondurensis
AGTGATAGGAAACGCTCTGCTTCTCCCCATGCAACTGAGATGTATTCCTCTCATGGGCAATCACGTGTATGTAAGATCTCAGAGTCAGTGTGCGGTCAAGTGCAGTGACCTGCATTTCTACGTCCTCTTTTTCCCTGCGATCTTGGCCTTTTGATCTAATCCACGTTTTCTGAGGCAGTTTTTCTTATTGTTTTATCTCTTCTTATTGTATTTACTTCATGTAATTGCCCCAATCCATTTGTGAAACAAAGGGGACTGTGTTGAACCAACAGTGAGGGAGAGAGACGGTGAGGACGGAGTGGGGTGAGGCGGGAGGAAGGTCGGCAGGGTGAGGTAAGGAGCACAGGTCAGACCCCAAAAGCAGAAATGCTTCCGGAGCCAGGAAGGGGGCGTGACGGGGGGGGGGGCGTGAGCCCCAAGCAGCGGATAGAGTGAGCCCCAGAGGAGACGGCCACGTCCCCTCTCATAAACTACTGCCTTGGGACAACCTGAGACCGGAGTTGTCGGACAATCCCATTTTCCACGAAGAATCAGAAATCCAAGTGTGTGCATGTGTCCCTCATCTTCAAATACTGGCAGTTCATTCCCCGCCAAAAAAAGCTAGAACACATTTTATGGGCCAAGCGAGACCTATGTTTTGGGCTGTATCTATGTCAAGAGACACCGTTTTATAACTTCAAGACCAGGTGGGTAGGAAGAAAGTCCAACCCAGAGACC
>NW_028096716.1:0-752 GCF_014824575.4 Sturnira hondurensis
TGCACCCCCTGGTCAGCCCTCGGGAGGCAGCGTCTCCATGTGGGACTCTCCAGCTTCCAGGTGGTCATTGCTCCCAAACCCCTCCTGGTGTCTATCTGTCTGCACAGCAGGTAAAGATGGTGAGGTGCCTGGTCCTCTACCTTCCTGCCCTCCCTGTCTGCCTGGCCGTGGTCCAGCTGCTCAGTCCCTGCTCAGGTAGGACCTGCTCTGTGGTTGTGCAGCTGAAGCCTTTACCTTTGGGCTCAGTCAGAACCCTGGTCTCCCCCCATCCCCCCAAGTCCTGTCCAGATGCATCTGTGTGAGGACCCAGGTCCTGTGTAGGTGTCTCTCTCCCTGCCCTCTCTGCCTGGTCACCCCCTGGTCCTCTGCTCCCAGCTTTCTCTGACAGAGTCCTCCCCTTCTGATGAGCAGCTCATTTTGCTGTGGTTGGACCCCAGGAGCCCATCCTGGCCATGGTGGGTGGAGACGCTGAGCTGCCCTGTCACCTGTCCCCGAAGATGAGTGCAGAGAACATGCAGTTGAAGTGGGAGCGACCCAGCCCCAGACAGGTAGTGCACACATATGCACATGGGCAGGAAGACATGCCGGCAGCAGAGTATAGAGGAAGAACTTCGATTTTAAGAGAGGACATCACTGTTGGGAAGGTTGCTCTGCAGATTCAGGATGTCAGAGCCTCTGATGGAGGAACCTACCTCTGTTTTTTCCAAGATGGAGATTTCTTTGAAAATACCCAGGTGGAGCTGAAGGTTGCA
>NW_028096717.1:0-1009 GCF_014824575.4 Sturnira hondurensis
GCATACTTCACATTCTTTTTAAAGTTGTCTCTGTTGGCAGTGGATTTTAAGTCTACAGTGCCTTAACTGAGAAAGCAAATCATAAAAGAAAAGAAGAAAACAAGCAGTATGTAGTCAGTTGTGATTCCTTTACACAGGGAATCATGTAGGAAGGCCGCCAATCTCACTTCCAGAGTCCATTCCCTGAAAGACCTGACCATTTATGCTGCTACCTATACTCACAACACAAGAGAGATCCAAGTTCCCCAATTATGATTTTCAGTGTTTAAAAGAATTATTTCAATTTTTCAAGCCCTTTCACATATATTATTTTTTTGACCATCACAACATGAGGGAAGGAATATTTATGTCATTCATGAATGTTAGAAAATGTGGTGCCCAGCATTCCCCAAGTCTTCACCCCTCTAACCTGTCCAGTGCCCTGTACAGAGGCCGAGGGCTCCTAACACACTGACAGACACAAAAGGACTCTCTCCACGTAATGACTCCAGTGACTCCATCCCAACCCTGCACTCAGAAGCTTGACCAATCTTAGTATGGCTTCCTCCAGAGCTAAGGCCACATCCCTGGGATGACTGAGACCCCCTTTAAGTTCTTGTCTGAAAAAGCTCAATATTTTTTCATTTTGTTAAAATGAAACAATTTACATTTTGTTCTAGTCAATACCTGACAATAGGCCCCTCACCTCTCCTTTCTTAGGCCATTTATTTTAAAAAAAACACCCCCATAATTGTAAATCCTTCCTCTAGCCCTTTCAGATATATATACATGTATCTGCTACAGTCCAAGAGTGTATTCTTAGAGGACCTGAAAAGCATTCCTTGGAAATGTAATCTCACCAGGAAGGACAGGGCCTCTGTCTCCCAGTCTCTAAGGGAAGGTAGAATCCTAGCTCAGATCACTGCCCACTAGAGGCACAGCTAGCCTAACCACACTTACACTGACCAATCCTCTACTCCAGTTTTTGTTACTGTTCACTTCCTGGCTCTACTTGATCACTCCCCCTCCC
>NW_028096718.1:0-1349 GCF_014824575.4 Sturnira hondurensis
GCTTTTTGTGAAACCCTAGTGCATTGAGTAATGAACAAAAAATTACACCTAAATAATTTGTGTAAAATATAAATCTATACATACAAGGTCTTTCCAGAAGGTATCCAGACACGTAATAGGAAAAGTGGAGACATTTATAGAAGAAGATACAAGATGCAAGAATCATTGTACACAGGACAATGATGCCTCAGTCCCCTTCAAAGCAGGCACTTTGGGACCTCACACAGCTCTCCCAATCACCATCATTTTCCCCATTGTATTTTCCTGAATCTCATCAATGGTCTCATATCCCTCCCCTTTCAAAGGTGATTTTAGTTTTGGGAAAAACTAGAAGTTGCAGGATGCAGAGTCTGGGCTGTATGGGGGCTCAGTCACCTGGGTGATTTGTTGTTTCACCAAAAACTCGGCATGAACACAGGATGCTCGAGCAGGAGCATTGTCATGATGAAGCTGCCAATCACCTGTTGCCCATAGCTGCGTCCCTGTGTATTTCCTCAGAGCAATGTTCATGTGTAACACAATATTTCATGCACGTTCCTTGCTCTACACACTCAGTCCTTTTGAATGTGACAGCCACACAGTACACATGCTCACTCAGTGGCATCTACCACCCCCACTGACTAAGTACAGCAAAGTCATCATTGTTCACACACGCACATTCCAGTCCACCTCTCCTTGGATGCCAGGTCATATTGATGTTCTGCAAACCATTCTTATTATATTTGCAATGACTGGACTTTTTCTAGACAGACCTCATATAACTTTGTGCAGAAAATTCCAACCATGACAAACGCTACAAAAAAGACACACAAATACATCCTATCTTCAGAGACATCATACACTAGAAGGAATATTTTCAAAAAGGATGTAAAAAATAAGCAAAATAAATTTCTACAGGTCTACTGATATTATTTTTCCAAATATCACAATCAATATTCTTTCATCAGATGGTATTTTAACTGAAACTTTGTACCATCTCATGAATCACTTCATACAATAATTTGTTATCGATTTATAGTTGATAAATTAATTTATCCAAGGGATATAGTAAAAAATGGCCTGCATATAGACTAGGGAAGAGAATAATATAAATATTTAAAACACTCCATCGCTATTCATCAAAGATTCAAGTAGTAAAAATAAAAACAAGGCAATTAACTGAGCAACAAGCTAAGGAATTCATACTATTTACAAGGTGGAACAAATGTACAGTTGTGACTGTACAGTTGTGACTATGTGAAACACAGAGTTTATTCTCTAATTACTTATTGCTTATTATATTATTTTCCATACGAATAACTGTAAACCTACTTTTTCCCACCCTGCATTATACATGCAAGGCACAAACT
>NW_028096719.1:0-527 GCF_014824575.4 Sturnira hondurensis
AAAATAATTAAATAAAAAAATTGAAAAAAAAAAAAAAGAAATTGATCCCTCCATCCAGAATTTTCTCTCTAATAGATATAGATGATCATTTCTTTATCTGTCACAGTCTCTCAGCATTATGTATATGTTTGCAGGTAATTTTTATTCAATAATTCTGTCTTTAGCATACAGGACTAAAAGATTCAAGATTTTCCAGGCTGGTGTAGCTCAGTGGATTGAGCACGGGCCTGTGAACCACACAACTGTGGTTCGATTCCCAGTCAGGGCACATGCCTGGATTGCAGGCCAGTTCCCAGCAGGGGACTTACCAGAGGCAACCATGCATTGATATTTCTCTCCCTCTCTCCTTCTCTTCCCTTCTAAAGATAACTAAATAAAAGCTTTTTTTTTAAAGCCGGGAAGCTTTAAAAAAAGATTCAAGATTTTGATGGATAAAGACTAAAGATCAATGTTATCACAATTGATTTTTCCTTGCAATACGTGTCTATGGAAAAGAGTGAAACATTTTAATATGGAAGAAGCTAGAC
>NW_028096720.1:0-3080 GCF_014824575.4 Sturnira hondurensis
TGCAGTAGAGAGCCTGTTACAGGTCTTGAGCTAAGACATGCTAACAGAGTGTGTAAACGCCATCACTGTGAAGCTTAGGGGAGCATTGATTAGAGTGAGATGAGACTGGTCTCAAGGCAGTGGTCCAAGAACTTCAACAGAAGAATGACCGCTCAGACCTGGTATAAAAAGCCTACAGTTCTCACTTTACTCAACAGCATGAAGTATTTCCACTTTAGACCTTTGCTAGATAAAATACTCACAAGTTTCTGGTGACCCGACACCTACCCCTCACTCTTTAAATATCTGCAAGCTCTTCTCACTCAAATCAAAGGCACACCCATGTTTCTGACCTTGGCTCTGAAACCACACAGCTTCATCCATTTGTGTTCTTTTCAGTGCAGAAGCTCCTCTTGTCAGCCCAACCCACACTCCTCGTGTTGTCTAGGCCTAGCATCTCAAACAGGAAGCTCTTCCTGGCTTTTTACCCCTTCTCCCATTTTCCACTTCTAAGCCTCTTCTGAGTCTGTCCTGTGCTCATGCTTCACCCCACTTCCTCCAGGCCCTTGCTGGTCTTCTGTGGGAGAGGCCAGACCTCCCCAGTCTCACAGGGGAAGACTTGAGGGAATCCAGTAGATAAGGTGACAACCCACTTTTCTAGAAGTTTCAGTCTCTACTTATAATAATTTAGATGATTAGAAAGCACAATATTATCTGAACAGCTGGTAAAAATGCTCCTGTTAAATTATTTACGTTCAGCATTTATTCTGGAATAATCTCCAGTTGACCACCGTGTTCTGAGTTTTTTGACACCTTAACTGGCAGTGTTTCCCAGTATTCACATTGGAGGCAGTGCACTAAAGTTGGTGAGAACCCGGGATCTGCAGTTAGACAGCCTGAATTCAAAAGCTAGAAATTTATGTAGTTTATTAAAATCCCAGTTTCCTGAACTATTAGATTAATAATATGCTCAGATCATAGGTATGTTGTAAGATTTAGAAGAAATAATTCATTTAACTGGTATAATGCTTAGCACATGACAAACATTCAATGAAAGGTATCTACTTCTGCATTACTAGGACATAAATATATTGCTTTTAACATTTAACTCTGGAAAAAATACTCTTTCAGACAATTAAATGTACATAATACATCCGTTTTTGTCTTTGTAGCCAGACACAGGTCTCAAAGTTGTAATTAGCTCATATCAAATAACCTGTAATAGCTCATTTTCAACTCCAGGGCAGCACATTAGAATTACCTGGGAAGCTCCAGACCACGTGAGTCCAAATATTTGTGAATTGTTCTGAGTATCAGTGTTTTTCAAAAGTTCTCCATTGATTCTAATACATATGAAGGTGAGAACAATTGATTTATGCCTACTCTGTTTCCTTTTAATCTTAGTTATCCAGTTTTACAGTGTTCCACATTATTCTGTTTCAAATATTTTTCTAAATAGGAGCATTGTGATACTCACAAGAGATAGATGGATTGGTTGACAGATTTATGGACAGACAGACAGACAGATAACTAAGCTTTAGCTGCACTAAGATTGTTGCAATAAGAATGGATAGTATGGACTTCCAGTGAAGATGGCGACCAAGGTAAATATAGATCACCTGTTCATACGATCACATCAAGATTACCACTAAGATATAGAACAACCATCAATGAGAACCATCAGAAATTGAGTTTTATAAATTTGACAACTGCAGATTACAGAGACCACATACATCCAGGCTGGTAGGAGGGGCACGGATGCAGATTGGCTCATCCCAGGTTAACATGTGGGGGATAAAAATTCATGAGAAATATCTTGGGAGCTCAGAGTCCCAATTTCACACCAGGTACTTCAGACCACGGTTCCCTTTTCTGAACCCTGAGTGCCACAGAGCCAACAGGAGGGTGCCATATTCTGAGATTCCATCAACCTTGCTAACACTGTTTGCCCTTTTTGGAGATGCCCTGAGACTTCATCCCATCCAAATTTTGTGCCCACCCAAGCTGTTAATCCTGACTTTTCCATATGAATGGCAGGTCTTGGCTCACTTCACATCTTTCTAAATCCTGTCAAAAAAGCAACAGCAGGCTCCATAAGCACTAGTTTCTGTACTTCATGCTAAGTGGCCCAGGCCCAGCACTAGCATCAGCCAGCTTAGATTTATAGCTTGGCTTCCCCTGGAAACCTCAATGCCCAGCACAAGTAGCAGCCATCACAGACTCCTTTATAGCTCATGCAGTGTGGGCCCATGGAGGACTCAGGTGGGAGCCTGACCTTGGTCTGAAGCACCCAGAAAGCCCCAGGGCCAGCACACCCAGTAGACAGTTACAGACTACGTGGGAACACCACCATCCTGACCTTGCATAACTGATTTTCCACAGAGGGTGGAGGTTAGTGGTGAGTGGTCACATCCAGTCCTTGCAGCTGACTGGCCTGGGGAAATCCCTTCCATTGACCTGCCAAGAACAATCAAGTCTCAACTCCAAGAGCAGAGTATCCTAGCCCCATTTGAAGGGTATGCCTTGGGTACCATGCTTGGTTCATAGAGGAGGCCAAGCCACTGCACCTGCAGGATATCTACTACATTAGTCCACACTCCCAAAGCAGGAAACCATAGTACTTCTGCCTAATACATAGAAATTAAAAAAAAGAAACACAGCAAGTCTTCCAAAATGAGGAGACAAAGAAACATGGCTCAAGTGAAAGAACAGATAAAAATTCCAGAAAAAGAATGAAATGAAATGGACATAAGCCATCTATCAGATGCAGTGTTCAAAACACTGGTTATAAGGATCTTCATAAAACTTAGTCAGGACCTCAATAGCATAAAAAAAGATCCAGTCAGAAATGAAAGCTACACTAATTGAAATAAAGAACAATTTACGGGGAAACAATAGTAGAGTGGATGAAGCTTGTAATCAAATCAATGATTTGGAACATAAGGAAACGAAAAACAACCAATCAAAGCAACAAGAAAGAAAAGGAATCCAATAAAATGGGGATAGAGTAATCATCCTCTGGGACAACAACAAGCATTCTGACACATGTATCATAGGGCTGCCAGAAGGAGAAGAGAAAGAGCAAGAAATTGGAAATCTAC
>NW_028096721.1:0-611 GCF_014824575.4 Sturnira hondurensis
AGATGCCCATGGACCTTGAGGACCTGAGGACACGTTTCCATGGACCTTAGGTAAGTAGAATAATGGATTCCCCAAACGTCCGTGTCCTGACCTCTGGAGCCTGTGGGCAGTGTCCCCTTACATGGCAAAGAGAATAACAGAAGGCTGTAGATGAAGCAAAGCTCACCGACAGGCTGACCTTAACGCAGGGAGATTATCAGAAGGGCCCGGTGTGATCACAGAGGGCCTTCCAAGTCCGGGAGGGACGCAGAGGCAGGGGCCAGAACGCTGCAGGCGGTGTGAGGAGGACCCAGCTCGCCTCTGCTGGCTTTGACGAGGGAGGGGTCCCCTAGCCAAGGAGAGCAGGTGGCCTCCAGGAATGGGGACGGAAAGGGGTTCTCCCACAGACCTCCCGAAAGGAACGCAGCCCTGCCTGGACCCCGGTGTTGGCCCAGTGCGATCTCAATCAGTCAGAATTCTCACCCACAGAAATGCAGGGTCATACGTGCGAGTCATATCAAGCCACTAAATTTGTGATGACTTGGTTCAGAAAATATAGAAAACAAACACATGGGCTTTTGGCGGGGAGGCCTTGCTGGGAGGCCTTCTGCACTGAAACAGGACACTACACC
>NW_028096722.1:0-1087 GCF_014824575.4 Sturnira hondurensis
CAGAATCACAGAAATGGAAATCACATGGAGGGTTATGGGTGGGGAGGAGGTGTGGGGAGAGTGGGGGAAAGGGCACAGGGAAGAAGAAGCATAAATGGAGGGTACAAAATAGACAGGGGGACGTTAGTAACAGCATACGAAATGGAGAAGCCAAAGAACTACTACGTATGACGCATGGACGTGAACTAAGGCAGGGGAACGATGGTGGGGCAGGTACAGCATGGAGGGGAATAAAGGGGAGAAAAAATGGGACAACTCTAATAGCATGATCAATAAACTATATCTGAAAAATCATTAAATGAAATAACCATAACATTCTTAAAATAATATGTACATAACAAAAAAGGAGTCGTTTATGAGTTTGTTTTTAATTTGCAGAGACACGGGAAGGAACGAAGAAACGGAGAAAAACATCCATGTGAGAGAGACACAGCAATCAGTTGCCTCTGTCTGTGACCAGGAATCCAACCCGGCATCCTTTTGCTTTGTGGGATGACGCCCAACCAAAGGAGCCACCCCACTCAGGAGGCAAAGGATTTAAAGGGCCCGTCAGAGGCCACAAGCGCAATCTGATCTCATTTATCTGTGGAATCTAATAAACAAGATAGACCACAAGCCACAAACACAAGGCCCTCGGGGAAAATCCGGCCCTCCGCCTTGTTTAATTCCTCCCAGCTCCTTGTTTCTGCTTGGCCACAGCGCCTCGCTCCTTGTCCCTAGTTAAGGAGTAGTTACATCTATACAGTCCTAAAATCACAGTCAGCCCTTTGAAGGCAACCACGAGGCGGACGTGGTCCCCAGTGAAAATGAGTTTGACACCCCTGAAATGGACAGAGGTGAGGACACAGGGAACAGACTGACAGCTGGGAGAGGGAGGAGGGGAGGGGAGGGGAGGAGGGGAAGGGATTAGCACAGAGATGCTGACTACTGTGGGCTGATGCCCAGAGGGCAGGGAGTTGAGGGCAGGGACCAAGTGGGCAAAAGGGGGGACATGGGACATCAGTGATAATGACAACAATAAAAGTAGTTAAAAATTAAAAAATTAAAAAGCAACATAGTGTGAGGTCTGCTGATTCTCAGCTGATAC
>NW_028096723.1:0-767 GCF_014824575.4 Sturnira hondurensis
GCCAAGAAATTTGAAAACCTAGGTGAAATGGACAAATTTCTAGAAAAATATATTCTTCTAAAACTCAGTGAAGAAGAAGCAGAAAGCCTGACAGGCCAATAACAGCAGATGAAATTGAAGCAGTAATCAAAAAACTCCCATCACACAAAAGCCCTGGACCAGATGGTTTCACAGGAGAATTCTACAAAGCACTTAAGGAAGGGCTAACCCCTATTCTTCACAGACTATTCCAAAAAAATCCAAATTGATGGAAAACTCCCCAACTCTTTTTATGAAGCCAGCATCATCCTAATTCCAAAACCAGATAGAGACACAACAAAGAAAGAAAACTTCAGACCAATATCACTGATGAACAATGATGCTAAAATCCTCAACAAAATACTAGCAAATCACATCCAACAATACATTATAAAGATCATACACCATGACCAAGTGGGATTCATCCCAAGGATGTAAGGATGGTTCAATATACGCAAATCAATAAATGTAATACACCACATAAATAAAAGCAAAGACAAAAATCACATGATCATAACAATAGACACGGAAAAAGCTTTTGATAAGATACAACACCCATTTATGATAAAACACTCAGCAAAGTGGGAATAGAGGGAGCATTCCTCAATATAATAACGGCCATATATGAGAGACCTACAGCCAACATCATACTCAATGGGCAAAAACTAAAATCTTTTCCATTAAGATCAGGAACAATACAAGGTTGTCCACTTTCACCACTTCTATTCCATATAATATTGGAAGTTTTA
>NW_028096724.1:0-879 GCF_014824575.4 Sturnira hondurensis
TTAAAAGTGAATTAATAAAAACTATGTATTGACTTGGACAGCTGTTTACACTAAACAATGTTAACTGAAAAAAATGGAGTGCATTATGTGATCCTAATTGAGAAAAATGTGTGCATGTGGTCATATATACATCCACAGAAAATGTGAACGTTTAAACACCCCAAATTCAGCTGTGGTTGTCACTGATCTATGTCATTACAGGAGAGTTTTGTTCTCTTCTCGGCATTTACTACATACAGCATGTCTTTGTGCATAATAAAATAATCAGTAAAAGGCATTAAAATAT
Source organism: Sturnira hondurensis (assembly GCF_014824575.4). NCBI lineage: Eukaryota > Metazoa > Chordata > Mammalia > Chiroptera > Phyllostomidae > Sturnira > Sturnira hondurensis. The sequence goes on from NW_028096724.1 coordinate 287, forward strand.
ACTTGTTTCATGTTGTGAAAGTTAAATGTCATACCATTCCTCCCCTTAGATGGTGATTATTCTCCCGTTTTCACCCAACTATTTTTTAAAATTACATAATTTTTTTCAATTACACTTGACATATAATATTTTACTAGTTTCCAGTGTACAATATAGTGATTAGACTTTTGGTTTTTTGTTTTTAATATGTTTTATTTATTATACCATTAGAGTTGTCTGATTTTTTCCCCCCTTCATTCCCCTCCACCCTGCACACCCCCTCTCACCCACATTCCCCCCCTTTAGTCTATGTCCATGTGTCACAAGTTCTTAGCTTCTACATTTCCCACACTACTCTTGCCCTCCCCCTGTCTATTTTCTACCTACCATCTATGCTACTTATTCTCTCTACCTTCTCCCCCATTGTCCTCCTCCCACTCCCCTGTTGCTAACCCTCCATGTGATCTCCATTTCTATGGTTCCGCTCCCAATCTAGCTGTCCTCTTGGTTTGCTTTTGTTTTAGGTGCGGTTGTTAATAACTGAGTTTTCTGTCTTTTTACCGTTCATATTTTTGTCTTCTTTTTCTTAGATAAGTCCCTTTAACATTTCATAT
>NW_028096725.1:0-1153 GCF_014824575.4 Sturnira hondurensis
ACACACCCTGTTACCCAGCATTACCTGTTTGAATCATAGGGTGATTCCTCACCTACGTCTATTTGCTTTGGACTATCTTTTTTGAGCACCTCACTGTGGAGATTCTGGGTTAACAGACTTGGGGTATAGCCAAACTGCTGCTATTTATTTTTAAACACCCTATGTGGTTGAGAACCAGAGAAGTAAATGTTTTGATTTTAAAGAAATTGCTCAGTATTACAGATTCTCAGAATAATTACCAGTTGAGAATTTAACTTAGGGGGCAATCCTTGCATGTAAAAATGTTTGTACTTTAATGTTTGTTTTTTTAAATCTTTTGATTTATTGTACATTTTAAAAGTTACTTTTTGAGATGGCGCATTGGCAGGTTTACTGCTTATCCACACCAGAAATATTTAAAAGAGATTGTTCTTGAAAGCTTCATTATCCAGAAAGAATGAGGTAAAATGAGTCTTTCTACAGCTGGAAATAATAATTTTTCATAAAAGCTTAAGAGGAAAAACATTTAAACAAACTATTTTTGATAAAGAAACAAACCAGTTTCAAATTAAAACACAAATTTAAATGAAGCAACATTATGAAATATCAAAACTAGTTAAATTGCATCCATAATTACTTAATAATAACAGAGGAAGAGCAGTGGAACTTACATAAAAAACAATACATTTATCAATATCAAATAAACATTTTGAGTGCAAATTGTGCAGAAAATTTACTCAATGTCAAGATCGTAGCAATGATTCTGACCTGTACAAAATCAGTCTCAGTTCTGTGTATAATCTATGTAGTATAACTATGTCTTCAACTGCTGTGGTGAATGACAATTTGCAAATCATGAACATAAGTGTGCTTAGTTACATGTTCCATTTCTCTCTTGGCAGTTTGTGTTTTCAGGAAAACCTACAATGGAGCCTGGAACTGGCTGTGCATTGCTATCACCAGCTGAAGTTTCTCTTCCCTGGCTCTTCTACAGTGGCAAATTGTTCCATGAAGCTGAAAATCACCTATTTCAGTTTTTCCCTCCAAGAAATCTTCAGCTCTCTTGTGAGATTCTTCCTTAGTTTCCTGCGCACCTAGGTTTACCTCGTCTGTACAGTGCTCACACTACAGCTCTGACAAAGTTCATGCTGTCTTTGCATCTACTTTTCGAGAG
>NW_028096726.1:0-1309 GCF_014824575.4 Sturnira hondurensis
CCTCAACAAAATACTGCCACTTTGGATCAAGCAATACGTTAAACAGATAATGCCCCATGATCAACTGGCATGTAGCCCAAGGGTGCAAGGTGGTATAACATTCACAGATCAATAAATGTAATACATCACATAAATAAAATGATGGGAAAATCATAGGATTATATCAATAGATGCTAAAAAAGCCTCTGACCGAATTCAGCACCCATTTATGATAAAAACACTCAGCAAAGTAGGAATAAAGGGAGCATACCTAAATATAACAAAGCTGATATATGAGAAACCTACTGCCAACATCATACTCAATGGGCAAAAACTAAAAGCATTTCCATTAAGATCTGGAACAAGGCAAGGGTGCCTACTTTCAGTACTCTTATCCAACATACTGCTGGAAGTTCTAGCCACAGAAGTTAGACAAGAAGAAGAAATGAAAGGCATCCAAATTCTAAAGCAGAAAGTACAATTGTCATTATTTCAGATGACACAATAGTGTACATAGAAAACTCTATAGACTCCTTCAAAANGTTCAGCAAAGCAGTGGGATAGAAAGTCAATATTCAGAAATCAAAGGTATTCTTGTATACCAACAATAAGTTATCAGAAAAAGAAACTAAGACAAGAATCCCTTTTACTATAACAACGTAAAAATAAAATACCTGCGGATAAATTTAACTGAAGATGTAAAAGACCTGCACCTGGAAAATGATAGAACACTGAAGAAACAAAGGGAGGAAGACAAAAATAAATGGAGACATATACATCTCCATGCACTGAAAGAATTAACGCCATTAACATGTGCATAGGACCCAAAGCAATATGTAGATTCAATGTAATTCCTGTTAAAATAGTTAGCAAAATTTAATGACTACAGTAAATACTGGAACTTAATTATAAGAAAATCTTATATAATTAAGTTTGACTTACCCAAACGCAGTTAAGTCCTAGTACTTATATTATTCAAATGGAAGCTGAACTTGCTGTCAAAACACAGGCCTCCATACCTGCTGCTGAAGCAGGGAAATTGAACTCACAAAACTCTTACTGTCCTCCTCACCTGTGGAACTTTTACATGGTAATTGTAGTTTACAGCACTGTGTTCTGTTCCCCCAATAAAGCTGAAACTTCCACCTTCCAAATGTACAACTAGCAAAAATCATATTGATAATGAATGATTCATAATAAATAGCAGGTGGGTTTTGGTTAAAAAGAACCCATCTCATGGTCACCTTGTTAAACTGGATCACTGCATAGTCTTCCCTAAAATTATACATAAATGTTATACAAGATGCAAAACACAGAGAAATGAGACAAC
>NW_028096727.1:0-551 GCF_014824575.4 Sturnira hondurensis
TGAGTCAAGCATTGATCTTCAGCTTGACCAGCTGCAAGTCACTAACGCCTCCTCGGTCCCCGAGTGGCCCGCGCCATCGCCGGCGCGGGCTCCTTCAACCGCGCGCGCACCCCCCCGGGCCCCGGTTTCCTGGACCTTGGGGAGCGCGCACCTCCCCGGCACCCGGGCGACCCGCGCCATCACCGGCGCAGGCTCCTACAGCTGCGCGCGCCTCCCGGCCCCCGGTTTCCTGGACCTTGGGTAGCGCGTACGTTCCCGGCACCCGGGCGACCCGTGCCATCGCTGGCGCTGGCTCCTTCAGCCACGCGCGCCTCCCCGGCCCCCCGGCTTCATCGGCCTCGGGTCTCGAGTGCCTTCCCGGTCCCGAGGGGCCCCGAGCAGGCCGTCTACTCAGGGAACTGCCAGTCGCCGTGCTTTTCTGGTGGGGCAGGGTCTGCGCCAACCCTCGGCTTGGGGAATTGAGAGTCGCCCAGGTGATCCCTGTGGCACAGGACCTGCGCTGGCTGGCGAATAAATTCGGGGAGTCTCTGGCTGCTGGCTGGGCCCCTGGT
>NW_028096728.1:0-530 GCF_014824575.4 Sturnira hondurensis
ATAGTGATTTTAGAAAACAACTGTACTTCTTCTAAGTGGTCTTAAATAGAAATATTAAGTAAAACAATAATGTAAATCTTTCAATTAGACTCCCATTGTATTGGGTTGGTCAAAAAGGCGCCCCCCCACATATTAAGTTGGCTCTGGTAGCATTTAGTTGTCTTTAACTAGATTTGAAACAGTTTTGTCAGATTGTATTGCAATATCAGCATGCACTTGAAAAAAACATATAAAAATTGATGAATTTTTTGTGTAGCCATTTTAATATTGAAGAGGAAAGAAAGTACACAACATTTTTGGCATATTATGTTTTATTATTTCAAGAAAGGTAAAAATACGACAAACATACACAAAAAGATCTGTGCAGTTTATGGAGATGGTTCTGTGTCTGATTGAATGTGTCAAAAAGTAGTTTGCAAAGTTTTGTGCTGAAGATTTCTCACGGGGCAATGCTCCATGGTCGGGTGGAACAACTGAGGTAGATAGCAACCAAATCTAGACATTAATTGAGAAAAATCAACATTCTACTG
>NW_028096729.1:0-2723 GCF_014824575.4 Sturnira hondurensis
GCCTCGGTTGCTGGGTGGAGAAAAATAGGGATGAGATGAACACTAACTGCTCCGTGGGGTTGTTTGGAGGAATGACGTCAACCCCAAACAAAAGAAAACCCACACTCGCTAAATGTGACACCACTCTGTCCGTGAACTGTCATTGGGTTAGTCCTCGCTAGGAGGAGAAGACGCCCCCTTCAGAGCACACACGGCAGGTGGCTTCAGGTCAAGGTCATGGACAGAGACCACCCTGCTGGAGCACACTCCTGAGTCCTTAAAAATCAGGGAGCACAGCTGAAAGGGAGATCAAGGATCATTTCCAAGCAAACGGAGAGAACCGCAGTGGGGGGGGCGGGGGAGCCCCGTCTGCTCTCCAGTCCCCGCACCCCCCGGCCTCTGGAGGACCCCCCAGGAGAGGCGGGACCAGCGAGGAGAGATGACATCAAGCTCCGGAAGGGGCCCGTCAAGTCCCAGCATCAGCCGCCAAAGAGAAACGCTCTCAGCTCCGAGCGTTTCTGGCTGTTCTCTGCCAGTGCTTTAAAAAATCCTTTCGCTGTTCAAGGCCATTAATAGCATCCTGAGTGGGCCCAAAGGCCCGGAGAAGGGCACTCCTGTGCCCTGTGCGACGCTGTGTAAACCAACCTTCCTTTCCAAGAGGCAGTTCGTCCCTAAGGACCCCAAGTTCTAAAAGGACATGTTTCTCTTTGGTCACCAATTCCACTCTTCCAAGTCATCTTGAGGATTTACTCAGACGAGCGCACCAAGATGTATATACAAGGGTATTCATCACAGGAGTGTTTATAACAGCAAAATGCTGGAAATGAGCTGAAGATCCATCAGTAAGGCATTGTGTAAATAAAGCGTGACATCCCTACTACGGAATGCCACACAGGCCCCTAGAAAGGATGCTGCAAATCTCCATTTGTTGACAGTAGAAAGATTCCCGCGCTGGGTTGTTGAGCAAGAAACGCTGTGGGGACGGTTGCAGAATAGCCCGGGGGGAGAGAGCATCTTTGTATCAGATGATGTCCCAGGTACCCACGCAGAGAGCGCAACTGGGAAGGAAGGTCTCCAAAATGCAGACTGCGGCTGTCTCTGGGCAGTGATTTTTTTTTTGCTTTCCTCTTTGTACTTTTGTACAACATAGAGAGCAGCTTTTCATCAGGACTCCTAAAATTCTCCCGAGATTTTTCGTCCTCAGCACTGGGAAATGCTTTATGGGGCTGCAAAGTTCTTCGGTGTACAGGACTGGCCTGTGCGTTGTACAGTGTTCGGCAGCATCCTGACGTCTCCCTGCCGGTTGCCAGAAGCAAGCTCCCCTCCCCCTCCCAGGTGTGACAACCAAAAGTGTCTCCAGACTGCACCCCACGTCACTGGGGAGGCAGGATGGGGCCTGGTTGAGAACGGCTCTCCTACAGGAAGGAGCAGGCAGGCTGGGTGGCAGAGGTGTTCCCACGGAAGAGTCGGAATGGGAGCTCAGGGGACACATTCATACTCGCCTCCGACACCCCTCAAGTCTTCGGCGGAGTTCAAACCCTGAGGAACAGCAAGCGTGCTGTGGCAAACCGGGAGGCAGCCACAGCAAGAGGGCAGGCTCCACGGGGGAGCAGGGACTTGGGGACCAGCAGGAACGGGGCTGGGAGCTGGTCACCTTGAGAGAGCTCTGAGCTCACACAGCCCATGAACTTGAGGGTCTGAGCCTGTGACGTTGCAGCAGGGGGAACTGCTGACATAGAGTCTGAACCGCTTCCTCGGACCTTTGACAGCTCCGTGCCGCATGGTCGCTCGGTCGTCACACGTACATCATCTATTTGAAACGGAGAGTTCTCTGCAGTCTCTCAGGGCTCCGTGCCCGCAGCAGACCTCTGACCGACAGAAATTACTAACACTTTCTGAGACAGGAGCCGCCTGCCAGGTACTGCGCATCAGAAACCTGGATGTGCTCCTTACATAATCCCCGCGGCAACAATCCCCCTGATAGGAACTCCAGGTCCAGCGAAACCCCACTCTGGTTGGTCTAATTACAGACCATCTCCTCCTAATCGCCCCTGCAGGTCAGGAGTTAGTGGGGGCCCCTCATTTCATGAACTCCAGGAGAGACCGTCCTGCACACCTTCCATTCCACGGCCCTGTGTTTGCAGGGTGTGGCCTGCTGGGAGGAAGGGTCACGTGATACTGCACCAGGCCACCCCAGACCAGAGGATGGCCCAAGGAGTTCCCCAACACTGACACATTGGGGCCAGACAGTACAAGCCAGGGAAGGGCCCTGTTCTCTCCTCTGCTCTGTCCCCACCACCCCATCCCTTGGGTCCTTGCCTGTCCTTGGCAAGGAGTGGTCAAGGAAGCCAACAACCGCGGGTGGTTGCTCAGGCTCTCCCTGGCCTTAGAAGGCCCCATCCTTGTTCTGGTCCCTCACACTGTGGGCAGAGCCTGGGCCCATCCAGATACAGAGCCCGGTATCCAACTGAAAAGGCTGGGACCACCCCCAGCAGGAGCAGCTCAGCATGGAGTGGTGGAGGGCTGCCCCGGGATGGCGGGGGCGGGGGTCCCCCGGCTGGCTTACTAAGCACGGGGGGGGGGGGTTCCAGAGGACCAGCTGAGTAGGAGGTTGGGGTGGAGGGCGGGGGGAGCAATGTGTGGAACACGTGAGCAGAAACCCTTCTGTCTTTGGCTCCGTCTGGGCAGAGCACGTCCCCACCTGCCTTTTTCATCCAAGTGCTGAATTAGCATCCTGCTTAGAA
>NW_028096730.1:0-1171 GCF_014824575.4 Sturnira hondurensis
CTACTAAGGTGGGGGAAGTTAGGGAGTGGAAGGATTCAGCAAAAAGTCATAACGACTAATGGATAAGGACAAGAGTGTGCTGATTGCTGGGGTGAGGCATGTATAAGGGGACTAACGAGTAAAGGAAAATTTATAATACAATTTTAAAAAAAACATTGAAAGGATAGGCAAAGGACTTGAACGGACATGGCTTAAAAGAACATATATAAATGATCAGGAAACATATGAAAGGATTTTCCTTGTGAAAGATATTACATCACTAGTCATTAGGAATATGCAAATCAAAACCACTTCACACTCACTAGAATGACAATAATTTTTACAAAAACAGAAGATAACAAGTGGTGGTGAGATGTAGAGAAAATTGCAACCTTTATGCAATGTACTTGGCAATGGGAACTGGAATAGCTCCTGTGAAAAACACTTTGGCAAATTTTCTCAAAAAGTGAACCAAAGAACAACCAGATGACCCAGCAATTTCACTCCTAGGCATCTATCCAGGAGAAGTGAATGTAGGACTCAGATACCTGTACACCAATGTTCATAGCACCATCATTTATAACAGCCAGAAGGTGGAAGCCNTCAACAAATGGATGGATAAACAGAATGTGACATACACATACAATAGAATATTAATGAACCATAAAGAGTGAAGTTTGGACATATGCTATAACATGGATGGACCTTGAAAACATTATGCTAAGTAAAAGATGCCAGACACACAAGGATAAATATTACATTATTTCATGTATATTGAGTACCAAATAAAAAATACAGGTGACCAGGGCCTGCAAGGAGGGATTAAGAGAGAGTTATTATTTAATGGGTACTGAGTTTTTTTGGGGGATGATGTAAAGCTCTGGGTATGATCAGTGGTGGAGTTTACATAACATTGGGAACACACTTCTGCCATTGAAGTGTGTACACTTATGAGTGGATAAAACAATGATTATTGTATTGTGCATATTTTATCATGAAAGAAGAGAGGATGGAGGAAGTATATTTTCAGAGAACTTTTAACAATTAATAAAAAACCTCACAATCTCAGAAAAGAAGACTATGACAAAAAATACTGTAAGAAAAAAGATTTAATATTAGGACTTTATCTGTTTTCAAAGAAACTAAACTAGACCTCCAAAAATCATTATTGGGTTAGTTTTCCACTTTTATC
>NW_028096731.1:0-3491 GCF_014824575.4 Sturnira hondurensis
CCTATCATGTGGTCTATGTTTGAAAATGTTCCATGTGCATTTGAAAAGAATGTATGTTTAGGTTCTTTGGGATGGAGGGTTCTATATATATCAATTAGGTCCATTTCACCTAGGGTGTCATTTAATGCTGCAGTATCTTTGATATTTTGTTTGGAAGATCTGCCTATTTTTGACAGTGGGGTGTTAAAATCCCCTCCTATAATTGTGTTGCTGTCAATATCTTTCTTGAGGTCCTCTAGGATTTTCTTTATATATTTGGGTGCTCCTATGTTGGGTGCATATATATTTACGATGGTAATGTCTTCTTGGTGGATTCTTCCCTTGAGTATTATGAAGTGACCTTCTGGGTCTCTCTTTATGGCCCTGTTTTTGAAGTCTATTTTGTCTGATATGAGAATTGCTACCCTGGCTTTTTTTTCTTGTCCATTTGCTTGGAAAATTTGTTTCCATCCTTTCACTTTTAGTCTGTGATGGTCTTTTGACGTAAGGTGGATCTCTTGTAGGCAGCACATGTGTGAGTCATGCTTTCTTAACCATTCAGCTATTTTATGTCTTTTAATTGGTGTATTTAATCCATTTACGTTTAAGGTTATTATTGAAAGGTACTTATTCATTGCCATTTATGTACCTGCATTCCTCTCCATCTCTCTCTTTTTTCTTCCTTTCCTTAAAGCAGCCCTTTTTGTAATTCTTGTAGAGCTGGTTTGGTGGAGGTGTATTCTTTTAGACTCCTTTTGTCTTGGAAGCTCTTTATTTGGCCTTCTGTCTTGATCGAGAGCGTTGCTGGGTAAAGAAGCCTTTGTTGTAGGCCTCTGTTTCTCATTATTTGGGATATTTCCTGCCATTCTCTTCTTGCATGGAGTGTTTCCATTGAGAAGTCAGTAGCCAACCTTATGGGACCCCCTTGTATGTTACTTCCTTTTTCTCCCCTGCTGCCTTTAGGATTCTCTCTTTGTCTTGGAGTTTTGCCATTTTAATGATGATGTGTCTTGCAGTAGGCCTCTTTGGGTTCCACCTGCCTGGGACTCTCTGCAATTCCTGGATTCATGTGACTTTATCTCTCCTCAACTTAGGAAAATTTTCCATTATTACTCTTTCAAGTAGGTTTTCTATCCCTTGTTCTTCTTCTTCTTCTCCTTCTGGTATTCCTATTATTCAGATGTTATTACATTTCATGTTGTCCTGCATTTCTCTTAAACTCTCCTCATTTTTTCTGATTCTCTTTTCCATTACTTGGTCCAACTGGGAAATTCTTTCTACCCTGTCTTCGAGCTCACTTATGCGGTCTTCCGCCTCATCAGTCCTACTCTTCATACCTTCTACTGTGTTCTTCAGTTCAGAAATTGTATTCTTCCTTTCCCCTTGGCCTTTGCTGATGGTTTCTATTTCCTTTTTCATGTTGGTATATGTTGTGGAGAGTTCATTGTAGCTCCCCTGTAGTTTCTGGTAGCTTGTTGTAAGCTCTTTGTATTTCCTGATAAGCAGTGCTTTGAATTCAATATCTGATAGTTGACTTGCCTCTATTTCATCTAACACTATTTCTGAGACTTCCTCCTTTTCTTTCATTTGGGGATTGTTTCTTTGTCTTCCCATTGTTTGTGTTGCTCTTCTTGTTGGCCCATGTGAAAGGTATTATTCCAGGAACTGAAGGTACCTCACTCTGGGTCAGACTCACTCTGACTCCAGGAGACGACAAGCAGTTCCACCTTTGTTCTCCTGGAGGACTGCAAGCAATCCAGATGGTATCTCGGCCACTGTGCTCCAGAGTGAGATGACTACCACCCAGGACACAACTAAAGACCACGGCCTAGAGTGAGAATGCTGCAGTGTGTGTCTGTGTGTGTGTGTGTCTGTGTATGTGTATATAAATATTTAGGCAGAGGGGAAGGGAGGGAGACAGAGAGGGAGAGGAACATCAATATGCAGTTGCCTCTCACACACCCCATACTGGCAACCTAGCCCACAACCCAGGCATTTGCTGTGACTGGGGAATGAAGAGATGAACCCTTGGTTTGCAGGCCAACACTCAATCCACTGAGCGACACCAGCCAGGGCTAAAAAGGGCCATTTTAATATTCAATTTAAGATGGTCTATTAGGATACAAACCCACCATCTTCTCAGATTGCTGACCATCTGAATAAAGCGCCCATAAAGATTTAATCCTTGTCTCTGCTTATTGGGTCTGGTAGGTGACAGGCAGTATGAACAATGGCTTTACCAGTTTCATTCTTACCTCAGTTTCCTTGGGATTTATGTAAAGCTGTTTAAGGAAAAGGAAAAACACAGAAGTGAATTTCTGAAACTTAATTAGAATACCCTTCATGGAGTACATGTTCTAAATAAAGAGTTCAATGTGTGCTCTATTAATTGAGTCCTGGAACATACTGAGGACAGCATAAGCTCCTATTTTGTGAACATAAAGAATCTTTGTGAGGACTTCCACCAAGATGGAGGCATAGGTGGAAACACTGTGCCCTCTTCCACAACCAAGTTTAAAGACAACAAAGTTTTAGTAAACAAAAGCGCAGCCAAAACACAGAAAATTGAACTATATGGAAGTCTGACAACAACGAACCATTCATCCAGACCAGTAAGAGGGGCAGAGCCAGCAGCGGAGCCGGGTAGTGCAGGAAAGATCGTTAGGTCCGACCAACCCAGGAGCAGAGGTGGAGGCGGTTGGTGGATCCCAGGCGTGAGGTGGTAACGGGTGGACCCAGTGAGGGCACAGGGCTGCTGGCTAACTGCGGTAACACATTCACATGCAGATAAACCTAGCAAAGGAGCGAACAGTGAGACAGACTGCTCAGGCTAGGGCCCAGGCAATGAGAATTAGAGCCTGAAAGCACCCACTGGAAAGACTGTCTTGGGGTCGAGGGGCCAGGAGAGGCTCCCAGGCTCACAGAGAATTCATTGGAGAGACCCACAGGGTCCTGGAGAGTGCGCAGGCCCACATGCCCGGGGGCCAGCACCAGAGGGGCCCAATTTGCTTGTGGGAAGCCGCAGAGGGGACAGAAATCCGAGAGAGAGCAGAGTGGAGCAAAGCACCTTTTTTTCCGCCTCTCTGAACTCCCCCCCCCCACATATACCATCACAACCCAGCGGCTGGGTCGCCCGGCCCTGGTGAACCCCTAAGGCTCCACCCCTCACACATAACAGGTGCGAACAGACCAAACATTTTGACTCAAGAAGAGCTCAAAGCCCCAGAGCCTATAATTCTAAGTGACCAAGAAATAGCCAAACTTTCAGATGCATAGTTCAAAACACTGGTGATCAGGATGCTCACTGAACTGGTTGATTTTAGTCACAAATTAGATGAAAAAATGAAGGCTACACTAAGTGAAATGAAGCAAAATGCACAGGGAACCAATAGTGATGGAGAGGAAACTGGGACTCAAATCAAGGGAGTGGACCAGAAGAAAGAAAGAAACATTCAACCAGAATGTAGGAGCCAGCTACGATAAGAGCCAGCTGCAAGTAGAAATTCCAACAG
>NW_028096732.1:0-4203 GCF_014824575.4 Sturnira hondurensis
AGTTTTGGGCCAGGAAGAAGTGAGTGGCTTGGTACCCAGGATGGAATTGGGGACTGCTTGTCTGAGACAGGGCTGCTTCTCTGAGACAGGGCCTTATGTGAGAGCCCTGTGGCTTTAGCTGAGTGAGGACCTCCCTGTTGTCCAGGTGAGGGGGAGAGCCACACTGTTTTGGAAAGATGTAGACCCCTGTAGCCATTAGGAGAGAGAGCCAAGCGGTTTCAACAGAGTTAAGACCTCCTGTTGGCCAGGTGAAAGGAAAAATCATGCAGCTTTGCCAGAATGGAGATCCCTGCGGCCAGGTGAAGAAGAAAGACGCGTGCTTTTTGGTGGAGTGTGGCTTCAGGGTGCTCCCTTTGGCTGAGTGGCCTGGAAAGCAGGAGAGACTTTGACTGGAACTTGGTACAAAGAACTCTTGCCAGTGGAAGGTGCCGCATGACTTTGGATTAATTGGAGATCCTGCCTGGACAGGCGACACAGCTCACAGTGCCAGTGAGCTGAAAAATGGATGTGTGCTCTTTTTCTGATTTAAGGTACCCGGAANTTGAGAGTTGTTTTGGCTGAGTGGCCTGGAAAGCAGGAGAGACTTTGACTGGAACTTGGTACAAAGAACTCTTGCCAGTGGAAGGTGCCACATGACTTTGGATTAATTGGAGATCCTGCCTGGACAGGCGACACAGCTCACAGTGCCAGTGAGCTGAAAAATGGATGTGTGCTCTTTTTCTGATTTAAGGTACCCGGAATTGGGACAGTGGGAGAAGGGAGCTCTGTGTGTGTGTGTGTGTGTGTGTGTGTGTGAGTGTGTGTGTGTAGGTGCATACCCTTAAAGATTTTAATATTTTAATGAAGGCACTAGGCCTAAATAGCACTAAATAAACATTTTGTTTCCTTTACACAAATCTCTGGCATTGAGAGATGTCTTTCCAATTGGCGGCGGACAGAAGAGCCCAATAGATATTAGTATACGTCCCTGGGTGGGTCAAGTATTTGTTCTCCCCTCCTCGGACCCCCTTGTTCGGTGACAGTACCAGTGAGCATATGTACTTCCAATGCTGTTTCCCTCACAGGTGATCGTGGCCGTCTGTCCCAGCTCCACTGACACAGAGGATGGCTGTTTGAGCTCATGGGAGGACACAGAGCCTGCAAGAGATGAAAGGACAGGTGGGTTTAAGGATGAGGGACCCCTTCCCAGTAGACTCTGCCCTTCTTGGAGACATCTACAGGGATTCCCTGTGTTATCAGTCTTAGTCCTAGTAGCCCAGGGATCCAGCTGACCCATGAAGCCTGTGAGGAAGAGGACCTTCCTGTCCCTTTCTCTTGAAAGGTGCAGCCACTCTGGCTCCCTCAGAGCCAGTGAGCACAGTGGAGGGTACTGAACCCCATCCCCTCATCCTGCAGCAGGGCCAGGGGCATCTGGAGCCCACAGGTACTTCCCTGCTCAGGTCAGAGTCAGAGTTAGGCTTGTCCAGATCCCTGGGGTTGGTGGTGAGTGGGAGCCTGGGAGCAGCACCTGTGCAGTGAGCAAGGAGGCTGAGGAGGAGAGGGGTCCAGGCCATGGTGGAGGGGCCAGCTTCTGCTCCCTGAGGCCCCAGGCTGGGCAGCTTTCCTCCCAGGCCTCTCTTATCCCCTTGCTGGAGGGAGAGCTGCTGGGTATGCAAATCAGCCAGGGCTCAGGGGTGCTGCCTGAGGAGCTGGGAGGTTCCTGATGGGGCCTCAGCCTGAGAGACACTGGGAAGGGAGGGAGGGCCATAGAGTTCCACACTCATTCCCAGGGGCTTCGGGTTCATCCGTGGTACCATAGTGTGGGGCTGAAATCTCCACCAAGACTGTCTCATGGCCTCACTCCTGTGTGGGCCTGGCCACAGCTAAGCTTAGAGGTGCCGTCTGTCTGCATGTTCTGAACCCACTATAGAGCATTAACTGTAGTGTTAACTATATAAGCCTGAGGTAGGAGCAGGGTCCCACCCCAGTGACAGTGTGTGAGCATCGGTGCCTGAATGACATTCCCACCTTGCTCAGGGCACATGCAGCACTTGGAGTTTCTGAGATGCTGGAAGTTTCTAACTCAGTTCCATCTCCTGGGACAGGTCCTGTATGCTGTGCCCCATTGTCCCCACAGTGTGCTATTGCCAGGGTCAGCCCCAGTGTTTGAAAAGGTGTGACAGTTACAGAGTGTGAGCATGACTGGGGCGGGCTGGACAGGAATCAATTATCTGGACCTGTGACAGATAAACAGGGCAATTCTAGAAGAACCAACTCTGAGAGACTCAGAGTCGGTTCTGAGTCGGTATCTTTGACACTGCACAGTTGTGTCAAAGATAGTACTGTAGAAAACATACTACTCTTTTTAAAGATGCGATGTGGTGCTTAATATTTCCCTTGTTTTACCACAGTTAATTGTTAATAGCTGGACAGATAGTTCCAAAACAAACATTATAATAATCCCCCTGCAGGGTAGAATTCCTCATGCCCAGGCCCTCCCAGTCTCCAGGAGGCTCTGCCAGATGGGCTCTGCTGCCCCCTGGTGGCCTCCCCCCACTGAGTGCAGGGGGAGCAGGTGTGTGCTCTGTCCAGGTGCAGAGTCTGAACCCACTGCTCAGGTGGTGACTCCCTGATCCAGGGACTGCTGGTTCCAGGGGAGGGGATGTTGTTCTCTCCATAACCACCGCCACCTCAAGACCAGGCACCAGTGGCTCAGATGACCCATAAAAGTATGAACAAGCTCATTGGGAGGATGAAGGGGCGGGCCTACCAGAAGCATCTCTGACATATGCCCTGGGTGGCTGTGTAGTTGTTGGGCTTACATGGGGAACACAGGACTCGGGGACTGCGTCTTACTGATGCCCACCACCACTGCAGGGTCAAATAGGGCGCTGTGGCAACTGTACTAACCCAGCAAACAGTGATTCAGCCCCACTGTGTATGCCAGACACTGCGTCCTGGGTGAGAGGTGTGAACGAGACGAGTTTTGCCTCACAGATGCCAGTGTGCACATGGGAGCACACAGAGGACACGCTGGTGTGGGTGACACTGCACAGTCAGCACCACCTTCTACCTGTATGCTGTCTTCCATCTGAAGTTAACAGCCACAGGATTGCTCTTCCCAGACCCCTCTTGGCTGTTATTGACCTTGTAGCTCAGTGTTGACCCATAGGTGTGTTACTCATGTGGTTTATTTTCTAAAAAGTTTAACTTTGTACAGGAAAGAAACAGACTATGTTTGAGCAGCCCCTGTCCCCTTGGCCCTGGCTGTGACAGCTGAGCTGCAGCGGGCACGCTGAGGTCTGTCTGCAACCAGGGTGAGAGCAGAGCCTGCACAGCGGGGCTGGTGGAGCAGAAAGTGTGAGAGATGGGAGGACCTCACAGGGTGGTGAGTGTCTGCAGACACCTGTTGGGCCCCAGATGTGTTGCTGCAGGAGGAGAAGAGGCTCCTGTCTGCCTACGTGTCTTACTGTCCTGTGTGTGTTTGCATTAAAAAATGTTTCGAGTAATGAGAGAAGTAATTAGCATAAATGAATCACTTGAGCATTTAATAAAATAATTACAGGGTAATAACTGTGCAGCTGTTGTACTATTCAGTTAATTAGTTGAGATCAGACAAGAATGGACAGGGAGGTCCTCTGTGGGGAGAGGCTGGAGGGGTCTCTCTGGAGGGGACCCTGGAGGTGCCATCAGGGTGGGAAGAGGGAGCAGGAGGAGGAAGTGAGTGTGGGGACAGCAGGGTCAGTGTCCTGGGGGGAGGGTGTGGTCTGTCTGAGCAGGAAGGACAGTGAGAAACTAAGGGGATTGTGGTCCAAACCAGGTTGGCCCAGTGTGACATGAATCTGCAATATTAAGGCATGAGGGACAGGACTGATGTCACACTGAGCACATACACCTGGCCCAGGAGTCAGAGCAGCTGAAAGGGAACCCGGGGGAAGGAGGAGCCACTGCACTGTGACCTTGTCCTGTGTGAGTGAGCTGAGTGAGCAGGTGACCCACAAGGGCTGTCACTACACAGGTGCTGCTGCTTCCCCTCTGGTTTGCACAGGACGTCACATGGGATGTTCTCTGTCAATTCAGAGAATTCTGACAACACATCACTCCTGCTGCCAAAGTTATGATCTTGTGAGAAAAAGTCACATTGGACCTGAAGAAGGTGTGAATGAGACACCTGAGTTTGTTATAACAGGTTCTTCTTCTTCTCAAACCTTAGAACTAACTTTG
>NW_028096733.1:0-1327 GCF_014824575.4 Sturnira hondurensis
TAGCAGGCAATTTAATATATTTGATCTATCTTAAGGGGGGATATTTTTATAGCTTTAATAAAAAGTATTTATATTACAAATCAAATATTAATATTGCATTTGAAATAAGGAGTATGGATGCAGTACATACAAGAAGACATTTAATTTACCTCCTTTAGTTTAAAGAATGTAGCTGTTGAGCTATTGAAATCAGACCATTCTATCTGATGTCCTTCACTCTCTTGAAAAGGTAATGCCCATTTCCTCAAAAAACCTTTATTATACACCTACCATTGTAAAATTTTCTCAAAGTTTATATCTTATATAGCTATGCACCACTAGAGCTGAAAGTCCTTAACTTTGCAAGTACTAAAAAAACAGTAAGAACACAGGAACCCACCCACAAAAACAGAATCTAAGATCTTAAAAATTTCTCTATTGTATCTATTCCCATCTTGTTCCCTCGTGCTTATTTCTTTGAAACAACTAATATTTTAAACCGAGTCCATTATCACCCTGCCCTCTCTCTATGTACATGTATCTCCTAAATATATATATATAATTAAGAGTTTAATTTTATAAAAATATGTATTAAATGCATGTATTCTTTTTATTTAATTATTGTTCAAGTACAGTTTTCTGTCTTTTACTCCCATCCCAGCCCATCCCCCCAGCGCTCCCCACCTCCCTCCCATTTCCACCCCTGTTCCTTTTTGTCCATGTGTCCTTTATACTTGTTCCTGTGAATCCTTCCCCTTTTCCCCTGAAATTCCCTCCCCTCTGCATGTATTCTTTTAGATTTTTTTCACATAGTATTTCATTGCTCAAATTTAGCTGTATCATAGATGCATTTTCAATGTGTGATTATATTGTATTAGTTGAATGTACACCATGAATTTAAATTCCTAGGAGCATATTTTTTTAATTTTTTAAAAGATTTTACTTATTTATTTTTAGAGGGGAAGGGAAGGAGAGGGGGAGAGAAATATCAATGTATGGTTGCCTCTCATGGGTCCCTTGCCAGGAACTGGCCTGCAACCCAGGCATGTACCCTGACTAGGAATCGAACCACGGTCGTGTGGTTCACAGGCCCACACTCAATCCACTGAGCTATACCAGCCAGGGCTAAATTTCTAGGAGCATATTATTTTTTAAAAGCTGTAGCATGTTGTCCTGGCTGGTGTAGCTCAGTGGATTGAGCAAAGGTCTGCAAATCAAAGTGTCACTGGTTCGGTTTACAGTCAGGGCACATGCCTGGTTTGCAGGCCAGGTTCCCAGTGAGGGTGCATGAGAGACGACCACACACTGATGTTTCTCTCCCTCTCTTTCTCCCTCCCATCTCCTCTCT
>NW_028096734.1:0-508 GCF_014824575.4 Sturnira hondurensis
CAGGTGTATATTCACTACAAAGCTATTTCCTATATGAACATTTCCTACAGACCCTCTATTTCTTCCTTTCCAGTAAGTATTTTTTCTGTTTGTTGTCTTAATTTCCCACAGTATTTTGCACTGTCCCTTCCAAAATTGACCCCATTTACAATGAAATAATTTTGCATCTTTCTTGTATTTCTTAGTGATTGAGAGATTCTTACAGTCATCTATCTTAGCTACTAGTCTACACTCTTCTTGTAGACACTCAGTTTTTTTTTAAAAATTAATTAATACAAGAATAAGAGTAAAGATGAAGAGAACAAAGAAAAGCCAGTGAGGACAACTCTAGCTCTCCACTTCCAGGCTTTAACAACTTTGCCAAACCAGGCTTGAGATTGACAAACGCTATACAACCCAACTGCTTCTTACCAGGGGATGGATGCCTAAAACTCTGCAGAAAGTGTTACTATGAGTCATAACAGAGACACTTTTCAAAAGAAGAGGTAGTTGGTAGTCTCATTTGGTA
>NW_028096735.1:0-1123 GCF_014824575.4 Sturnira hondurensis
CTGGACCCGGGATAGAGTGTGGGGGCATTCTGTAGAACCCATGTTGGAGGGATGGGTTAATCCCTGGGTCTAAGATGGAGGGGGGGTGTTTTCCTGGGCTCGGAATGGGGGGAAACTAAATTCCTTGGACACTGGATGTGGGGAGGATGTATACTCAGGACGCTGGGGGGAGTGCCTGTGTGTTCATTGAAGACTAGAAGAGCATGAAGCTATTTTGTGGGACTCAGGATGGGGGGGCGGAGGGCATATTACATGGAAGCTGGATAGAGGAAGGTCCAGGTCATATTACCTGGATCCTGAATGGACAGAGCAGGGGTGCCCTGGACCCTGGATGGAGTGAGAGGTTTTTTCTAGGGAAAAAAAAGTGAGAGAGTGGCCACACCATTGCTTTCTCTCCACAGGACTTCTGTAGTCCATGTCAATTTGTTCCTCACAGCCACAACACAGAGACCCCAGGGGCTGGGGTCTGCATCAGTATTCTTCCAAGATGGCTTCTGGGGTCTTCATCTTGCTACACAGGTATTGTTAGGAAATATTAACATTTGCGTACTCTAGTAAACTAAAAAACCTTCAGGTAAAACCTAAGAACCCTCTACTTCTTGCCTAATCTCACTTTTTTATTCTTTCTCTAGAAGCAAGCAGATCAATAATTTTAAGACCAGGCTTTGTATTTTTAGCATGGACATGCATCTGTTTTCACCATGGCCCCAGACCATTCATCTGATCACCCCCTGCCATATACCACAGGGTTTCTAAGGACAAGAAACCTGATGAATTCTGTATTTCCCAGGCAAGGGTACAATGCAGGCCCGATTCCCCACTGGAGAGCCTATCCATAGTCTGTGATCTTGTGTGTCGAGTCCTTTCCCATTGGATTTTTCCAGTCAGGGGCTGGGCTACATTCCCCATGCCATAAAGAACGGTTCCCTACAGAGTACCACTTCCACAAGCTCTCACTGGGTAACTGCAATGATTGCGGAGACTTAGGCTGGTTAACCCAGAGACGTGGGAGTGACTTCCCAATGTCCCATGCTGGTCATGCATATTACCCTTTAAAAACACGCTAATATGGTTTTTTTTTTTGCTTCAGTTGTCCTCTTTCATCCATTAGCACATGATCTCT
>NW_028096736.1:0-2058 GCF_014824575.4 Sturnira hondurensis
CAGCTGCAAATACAAATGCAGCTCTGCTCACTTGCCCACCGCTCACCTCCTGCGGTGCAGCCCTGTTCCTACCAGGCTATGGACAAGTACCAGCGCATGGCCAGGAGCTGGGGACCCCTGTCCCAGGCCATGGCTTTCTGGATTGTAAAAAGAGACAGTTGAGTTAGAAAGAAAGGTGGTCATTTCTTCATATTTAAAATTCTATATCGTTAGATTATTGATGTTTGTGTACTTACAAAAGTGGTACCATGTAAGTCATTCATTCAAAATATGTGCATTGAGTACATACCATCTACCAGGTATTCTAGGCACTGAGAACACACACAGATTACGGACCTTCTCAAATACAGAAAAAGTACAGATATACCCTGTTGAAATAATAGGTATCTATTAAATGTTGACTCATAAGATACACTATATTCATTCAGTAAATTATATTCTTTTCCCACCATTCCACTGAAACTGCTCTTGTCATCAATGACTTCTGTGTTGCCAAATCTAATCATCAAGTCAGTTTCATCAACTTGATCTGTTCACAGTGTTTGTCCCAGCTGACAAAGCCCTCCTCCTTGGAGCATTTGACCCTCTGGGTTACCAAGACACCATTCCACAGTTCTGTTACCACAACGGCTGTTTCTTTTCAATTTTCTTTGCTGATTCTTTCCATCCCTCCTGATTTCCAAATATTGAAGGGTTCCAAAGTCCACCCTTGAACCTCTTTTTCCCCCTCTATTTACACTTAACTTCATGGGTGATTTTTATCTAGTCCTATAGCTGTAACTAACTCTGACAGCTCCCAAATTCCTATCCCCGATGGACTTCAGAATCAAGTGCTTATTTGATAACTCTACTTGAGATGTCATTCTTTCCTCAGTCACTCTGAGACTCTGAGATTTCCATTAGATTTATTGGGGAGTATATTTGGGACTAACATCTGTGATGGATGAGGTTGAAGGAAGAAGCATGGAAGGGAGGAGGCGAACTTTTGATGCAGCTACAACTGTGGCCTCTGCGGATCCTACTGGGAGTTCTGGAGCCGGGACGACGCTCAGAATTGTCCCAGTTGCAGCAAGAGAGATGTGTGCCTGGCAAACCAGATTCAGGCTGCCCCCAGAGAGGGCATAACCTTGGGTAAGGCAGCTTCCTCCTACTAAGAGCGGTTCCTAGAGAGGCCCAGTTGCGAGCTCTCAGCAGCCAACACTCACAGCAGCTGGGGGATGAGGGCCTGATCCTGAAGGGGTATCTGGATGGCCTAGCTTCTGCTACACCCACCCAGTAGCTGGGAGTAGCATCTCATACTCCTCACTTTCCATCCTTAACGCAGCTTCTCCTCACGCACCCCCCCCCCCAAAGTATATCCTATGTGTTTTACTCATTTGTTCGCTTGTTATTCCCTACTAGAATAAAATACGATGAGAACAGAAACTTTCCTTTCTTCTTTTGTTTTCTTCGTCTTCCCTTTTAAATCTTCTATCTCCAGGATCTAGAAACAGGGCCTGGAACAGGGTAGATACTCAATATTAAGATTAGTCAATGACCTGGCTGGTGTAGCTCAGTGGATTGAGCGCGGGCCTGCGAACCAGACGATCGCGGTTCGATTCCCAGTCAGGGCACATGCCTGGGTTGCAGGCAGGTTCCCTGCAGGCCAACTCCCAGCAGGGGACACACAAAAGGCAACCATACATTGATGTTTCTCTCCCTCTCTCCTTCCCCTCTAAAGATAAATAAATAAATAAAATATTTAAAAAAAAAAAAAAAAAAAAAGATTAGTCAATGAGTAAATTTTTGTATCACGTGCTTACTATATTCTATGCCAGAACTATGTTATGTTCCATATAAAGACGTGAACAAGGCAGACTTGCTAACCTGATAAAGTATGTACATGTATAGCACACATGAACAACAGTATGTATATACAAGTATGTACTCTATTTTTTAAAGTGTCATCACAACCAAACTCTGTTTTTTAGTAAAAAATTAGTATTTTACTAATCTTTCTAGATTCGGATAGTCCATCATATAAAGCTTTTTACTGAATTACAATGTCAGAGGGCTATA
>NW_028096737.1:0-7353 GCF_014824575.4 Sturnira hondurensis
GTAAGGGAACCCAGAGCCTGTCACTTTGAGCAGCCACACCTGGAGCAGGGCATTCCTCTGACACTGGGCTGAGTCATGCCTCAGTTCCATGGTGCCTGCTCCAAGCTACCTCTGATCCTAAGAGCCCTGCCCTCAAGGCTCTTGCATAGTCTCATTAAAACATCACTGCTACACACTCAAAGCCAATTATTCTGGTTTTCTTCACTCATTTCACCTTCCAGAAAATGAACACATACAGACACAAGCTCTCAATGAAGCACATTCATTTAAGTAGACACACATTCTCCTAATTACCCACATAAGCCTTGCTCTCATTAGCTCAGACAATGTAGTTTTTACCTCCACCTATCATGTACAAGGAGGTCAGAAACTATCTCTACCAGAAAGAGGGTGAGGAGGATACACAGTGCCTTTCCTTGGAGAATCAGTAGTCTTTTCTGGGAGATACAGTATTCACATCCTCACACAAACATGTACATATACAGCCACAGGCAAACACTCCAAATAATGTCTCACCCAAAATGAAACACAGAATCCTGCGTATTCAATGATTAGAAAAATAAGGTGAGTTTGAAGAAGAGTTTAGAAGGAGGAATGTGTGATCCAAGTGAGGTGGGTAACCAGCAATAACTGGCAGTTTATTGTCATTTGTATTTCAACAACAGTGAACAGGTTGTTGAGTTATAGAATGTCAGGGGTGTAATGAGAGTTAAACGGCACCTTGCATAGTCCCTGTGTCTCCAGATAAAAAATACTGATATTCAGAAAGGAGAAGAAGATTAATTGAGATCAACCAGAGATTGTTTTCAAATGACACCCAGAGCCCAGGTCTCCAGATTTCTAGATCACCATTTTCTCCTGAAGCTTGATTTTTTTAAATCCTCACCCAAGGACATTTTTTATTGCTTTTGGAGAGAGAGAAAGGGAGAGAGTGTTTAAATAGAGAGGATGGTTAGAGGAAGCATTGATGTGAGAGACAAACATCGATTAGTTTCCTTTCCTACGTGCTCCAACTAGGGACTGAACTCTCAACCAAGGCACATGGCCTGAGTAGGAATCAAACCCATGACCTTCTGGTTTATGAGATGATTCCCAACTAACTGAGCCACAGAGGCCAGAGCACAGCTCACTTCTGATTTCAAGAATGACCAGCAGGTTTGCACATCTTTGCTTGAGTGGGCCTTGGATTGGGGGAGCTTTTTTCAAAATCAGTGAAGCCAATAGAAAATTTCAGAATGGCTACAGTGATTACTGGGAAGTGAACCCCCTTTCCTGGAAAGGTTCATGGTCCATAACACCATGCAGGTGTGAGGCAAGTAACAGGTAGTATCTGAGAGATGCACAAGCACTCCAAATAGAGTTGGCAAAAACTCAAATATTTGGACACTATAAAACAGGAACTGTCCAACAGGTCACTACAAACTGATGAGTAGTTGTCGAACAGATAAAAAGTAATGACTTGTCTTGGGTCTATATGGTATGCACAGTTGAAGTGGCTTCATATTACCACACGTCGAAATTGTAAGTGTCTAAAGGCTAACTCCAAGCCATTCACAATTAAATAGACTGACTCTTAATGAGGAAATGGGCTCTCTAAGACACAGACTCTATGAATATAGTTTAAACACCTTAAAGAAGAGTTTGGCATGAAAAAATCAAAAGGTGCAAAGTTCTACCTTACTTTTGAACCATCATTTTTTGTACAAATTAATTTTAGGAAATATTCATACCTGTTTATGGATTTTTTTTTTACTTTTCAATTTATTTTTGTTCAAGTACCATTGTCTCTATTTTTCTGTCACCACTTTCCTCCACCTCTCACCCTCAATTCTCCCCTTTCACTTTGTCCATGGGTCCTTTATACATGTTCCTTGACAACCCTTTCCCTTCTTTTCCCCATTGCCCCCTCCCCCTTCCCTTTTGGTTACTGTCAATTTGTTCTTCATTTAAATGTCTATGGTTATATTTTTCTTGCTTCTTGTTTTGTTGACTAGGTTCTGCTTATAGGTGAGATCATGTGGTATGTGTCTTTCACTGCCTGGCTTACTTCACTTAGCATAATGCTCTCCAGTACCACCTAGGCTGTTGTGAAGGGTAGAAGCTCCTTTTTTCTTTCTGCTGTGTAATATTCCATTGTGTAAATACACCATAGTTTTTTGATCCACTCATTTACTGATGGGCACCTAAGATGCATGCATACAAATATTTTCTACACAAGGATATTTGTTTCAGCATTGTATCCAATATCAAAGAATTGATAACACTTAAGTGCATATGAATAGACAGTGGGTTCAATTACTGATCAGATGTCTATGTGTTAGGATAATACTGCAGCCATTAAGAAGATTGTTGTAGGAGAACGATGTCTTATTGGGAAATGTTGAGATTACATTATTACAAAAGGAGACACTAAACAATACAAGCAAAAGCATCTTTTTAGTAGTGTATGAATATGTAGGGGCTTATAGAAAAAAAATATCCTCACACTAAACAAAGCAAACTGAAACTATGATTATTTCTTGCTGCTTATATGTCAGTGTTCATTTTTTAATAATTCTGTCCCATGCTTCTCTTCACATATCCCAATTCTAATTTTTAATAATCTGGTAGGGACGTTGGATATTTCAACTGTCCACACACACTAATAGCCCAAGGCCCTCAAATTCTGCCTACTGACAAGCTGAAGCCAATTAAGTAAGGGATAAATGAGGAGTTGTGTCCCATTCTTGTCTCAGTGCTTTGTCTTGCCTCAGTTTCTCTCCTCTTCTGTGACTTGGCAAAATGCTCCACCCACTGGGACAGCCATTTAGAAAGTTGGTACTGTTTCTGTGTGAAGAACTTCTCCACATAGTTTGGCAAACTTCAATCCGCAGCCTGAGTGTTCATGTCAACTTGTGCTGATAAGTTAGTTTTTCTTTATAGTTCTTTGTTTTCCTCACCTTCATTTTCCAAAGACCTACCAGAAATATGACCTCCATAATTCCTGTAAAATAAATATTTTTACTTCAGATAGAAATGGATTCAGGGACATCCCTGTACCTTCATATTACTGACTTAGAAAATTGTCATGATTGGATGTTTAAATCAACCACTTTCATCTATTATTCTTTGCCAATTGTTAACATCATTTTCTCAATTCTCTTCCTTCTCTTCTGACCATTGTCTATCATGCTCTATATTCTACACCCCTCCCTATAGCTGCTACACCCACTTTCCTGGAATTCAGTAGCCTGCCTGGCCTTTGGGTGTTATTAGGCCCTCTTATTTAAGTCCTTGTACCAATTATAAGTAATCATCGCCTATGAAAAAAGATAAAATAATAAAAGTAATATGTGGTAATGTTTTATACGTTACTTATAGTAAGATAGATAATTCAATAAAAAGTCCAAGATCTCAGTGGCTTGGACAACGGAAGTTTAATGTATGCATCTATCATATTGAATTGAAATTGCCATGGCTTTTTCTTCCACCCAGTCACTCAGGGACTCAGGATCTCTGTCATCTGTATTTCCATTGTCTTCCAGAGTCTCCCTGTACAGCAATGACATGTGGACCTGGAAAGTTTGGATAAAGAGAAGAAAATCTTGATTCTAATTAATTAGGCCCAGAGGTGATCTTTATTGCTTCTATCCATATTCTACTAGGCAAGTGCAAATTACAGGACCTCATCTACTTAATGACACTGTAAAGTATACTTGAAATTTCCTAACAGAATAGATCATAAGTGTTCTCAGCACACAGACAAAGCTGAGGTGGTGAAAGTATATGTGACAATCACTTCATAATGTGTATGTGTATCAAACCATCATATTGTACACATTAAATATATAAAATTTTTATTCATCAATTATACCTCAATACACTGGAGGAAAATAAATAAATAATGATGCCATTAAAAAAACAAAAATAGAAATAAATGCACTGAGCTTCAAAAACTATATCATGCTCGCACCCAGGAAAGTGAGAACACAAATATCTCTGATCCTTCGAATCCTTCCATAATGCACACTTTTGATCACCAAGTATGTATTTTGTATATACTTGCTTCTTTTTTAAAATTCTCTTGAGATTTTTTAAAAAGATTTTATTTATTTATTTTTTTAGAGAGGGGAAGGGAGGGAGAAAGAGAGAGCAAGAAACATCAGTGTGTGATTGCCTCTCCCACATCCCTACTGGAAACCTGGCCCACAACCCAGGCATGTGCCCTGACTAGGAATCAAGCCAGCAACACTCTGACTCAAAGGCTGGTATTCAATCACTGAGCCACACCAGCCAGGGCTGCTTCTCTTTTTCTCATACCTATAACATATCTCCTCCTGAAGAAATCAGCACAAGAGACTAAATTCTTTTTATCATCATCCTCCTCAATGTCTGGAATCTCTGAGGGATGTTTAGTCTTACCCATCAGGTACTCATGGATCAAGTCTTCCCAGACCACAAAATTATGACATAAAAAATAATAAGCTGCATCCACCCCCATCACCAATGCAATGTGTCGACATGGAACAGGGCAGAAAAAAACTTCAATGAAAACTTCCACGTGGGCAAAATGGAAGCCACTGGTTCACAGAAAATCTGGAATCCCACCTAGAGGCCTTATAAGCCTACCCTTCCCATGATTCTGCTCTCTGGAAAGTGACCCCTTGCCTACTGGTCTCTGTGTCTTATGTCTGTGGCTCTTCTTTGCTCATTAACCTCCATGGCCACATTTGTGAATGCTTAGGAGGTCTTAAGACAAGCTATGAACAGAAAGTTCTACAAAAGCTTGGAAATTTTCATTGAAGTTTTCCTGTGTTGTATTAAAACAACTTACTGAGAGTGGGGAAGATAGCGGTGGAGTAGGACAAAGAATTTTACTTCTCCCCACACACCAGAGAAGGACCTGGCTGATCTGCGGAGGAGCACAGCAGATGCCCAACTGGGACCCAGGATATAAGAAGGCAAGACTCCAGAGAGTGTAGCGGACACTAAATGACCAGAGGTTGAGGAGAGGAGATGATCGCAGATCAACAAGGTATGAGGGAGTAGCGCAGAGGCGGTGGCGGGACCCTGCACCAGGCCGCACCAGGGCCCTGGCCAGCCGCCCCGGTCTCTGAGAGCTGAGGGTGGGCAACACTGACTCTGGGAGAGAACTGGTCACCGGCACCCCCCACCCCCGCCATCTGGCAGGGCACAGATTGGAAAATACCATAAGAGATCGGTCTGCCAGTAGTGGCAGAGAGAGGAGTGAGCATTCGGAAGCAAACCAGAAAGCTCTGATAACCCATGGAGTCAGGTTGCCGGCTTGAGAGAACTGAGAGTTGCCAGAGCATTCCCTGCTTCGCAGGGCCTGTGCTGACCCTCGAACAGTCTCGGGGAGTCTCAGGCTGCTGGCAGGGCCTCTAGAAGTGAGTCAGTTGCGAGCTTCATCCCCACTCACTGGGCACAGACCAGCTCCACCCCTGCTCAGCTGGCGTAGACTGGGATGCACTGGGAGTCGAGCCATGGCCTTCGGCTTGAGTGGCTGCAGGTCACCCGTGCCTCCCGGTCTGGGCCAGCGGGCCCTCCCCAGCCCCGGCTTGACCAACCGCCAAACCAGCGGTTGCGCGCCTTCCAGGCCCCCAAGGGGCCCGCACCAGCCCCTGGCTTGACCAACCGCCGGTGGCGCGCGCCTTTCTAGCCCCCGAGGGGCCCACGCAGGCCCTCTACTTTGGGAACTGCCAGTCGCCCGTGCTTTCCCGGTGGGATGGGGTCTGCGCCGACCCTCAGCTTGGGGAAATGAGAATCACGCGGGCGATCCCTGTAGCAGGGAACCTGCACCGACTCTCGAACAGTCTCCGGGAGTCTCAGGCTGCTGGCTGGGCTCCTGGAAGAGAGCCAGTCGCCAGCTCCATCCCTACTCAACCGGCGCAGACAGGGAAACACAGGGAGTCAGGCTGTTGCTGTTGGTTTGGGAGAATTGTGAGTTTCCCTGTGTGTTCAGCCACAACACAGGGAAATGTCTGCACCCAAGCCTACAAAAACAGGAAAGCCTGGCTGGGAGTGAGTGCCCTCATGCCAGACCAGGGCTGGAAAGCCTGGGAGAAAATCTGCTCTCAGTAGGGTGTGGGAGAATGGCGCCAGTCTGGATCTTCTGGGGGTACTGGTGAGACCAGTTAAGTGTACCAAGGCGCGAGAAGAGCCACAAAAACAGCCCCTCAGACTGCTGCAGCTAGTGAGACCAGAAGAAAAGGTTTGACTAGCTGGACACCAACCAGAGGAGTAGTAGGAGCGGAGAACACCAAGATACCTACAGGAGACTGCACCACTGAATTTCACAGGTATCCTACCATAGAAGTTCACACCATAAACTCAGGGTACCAGAACAGATCAATCTAAGAAGCTGAGACCAATAAGAAGAGCATCACAAACAATGGGAAGACAAAGAAACAATCCCCAGATGAAAGAAAAGGAGGAAGTCTCTAAAAGAATGGTAGATGAAATAGAGGCAAGTCAACTATCAGATATTGAATTCAAAGCACTGGTTATGAGGAAATTCAAAGGGCTTACAACGAGCTACCAGAAACTACAGGGGAGCTACAATGAACTCTCCACAAACTATACCAACGTGAAAAAGGAAATAGAAACCATCAGCAAAGGCCAAGAGAAAATGAAAAATACAATTTCTGAACTGAAGAACACAATAGAAGGTATTAAGAGTAGGATTGATGAGGCGGAAGACCGCATAAGTGAGCTCAAAGACAGGGTGGAAAGAATCTCCCAGACAGACAAGGTAATGGAAAAGAGAATCAGAAAAAATGAGGAGAGTCTAAGAGAAATGCAAGACAATATGAAATATAATAATATCCGAATAATAGGAATACCACAAGGGGAGAAAGAAGAAGAAGGGATAGAAAATCTCCTTGAAAGAGTAATAATGGAAAATTTTCCTAAGTTGAGGAGGGAGAAAGTCACACGAATCCAGGAATCGCAGAGAGTCCCAGGCAGGTGGAACCCAAAGAGGCCTACTGCAAGACACATCATCATTAAAATGGCAAAATTCCAAGACAAAGAGAGAATCCTAAAGGCAGCAAGGAAGAAAAAGGAAGTAACATACAAGGGGGTCCCAATAAGGTTGGCTACTGACTTCTCAACGGAAACATTCCAAGCAAGAAGAGGATGGCAAGAAATATTCCAAGTAATGAGAAACAGAGGCCTACAACCAAGGCTACTTTATCCAGCAAGGCTCTCAATCAAGATAGAAGGCCAAATAAAGAGCTTCCAAGACAAAAGAAGTCTAAAAGAATACGCCTCCACCAAACCAGCTCTACAAGAATTACTAAAAGGGCTGCTTTAAGGAAAGGAAGGAAAAGAGAGAGACAGAGAGGAACACAG
>NW_028096737.1:11044-20942 GCF_014824575.4 Sturnira hondurensis
AAACTGCCAGTTATTGCTGGTTACCCACCTCACTTGGATCACACATTCCTCCTTCTAAACTCTTCTTCAAACTCACCTTATTTTTCTAATCATTGAATACGCAGGATTCTGTGTTTCATTTTGGGTGAGACATTATTTGGAGTGTTTGCCTGTGGCTGTATATGTACATGTTTGTGTGAGGATGTGAATACTGTATCTCCCAGAAAAGACTACTGATTCTCCAAGGAAAGGCATTGTGTATTCTCCTCACCCTCTTTCTGGTAAAGATAGTTTCTGACCTCTTTGTACTTGATAGGTGGAGGTAAAAACAACATTGTCTGAGCTAATGAGAGCAAGGCTTATGTGAATAATTAGGAGAATGTGTGTCTACTTAAATGAATGTGCTTCATTGTGAGCATGTGTCTGTATGTATTCGTTTTCTTTTTCTTTTTTAAAAATTTTATTTTATTTATCTTTATAGGGTAAGGGAAGAAGAGAAGAAGAGAAATATCAATGTGTGGTTGCCTCTAGTGGGTCCCCTGCCGGGAAGTGGCCTGCAACCCAGGCATGTGCCCTGACTTGGAATCGAACCATGATTGTCTGCTTTGCAGGCCTGTGCTCAACCCACTGAGTTACACCAGCCAGGGCTGTATTCATTTTCTGGAAGGTGAAATGAGTGAAGAAAACCAGAATAATTGGGTTCGACTGTGTAGCAGTGATGTTTTAATGGGAATAAGCAGGAGCCTTGGGGACAGGGCCCTTAGGAGCAGGCACCATGGAACTGAGGCATGACTCAGCCCAGTGTCAGAGGAGTGCCCTGCTCCAGGTGTGGCTGCTCAAAGTGACAGGCTCTGGGTTCCCTTACATGATAGCCATGGCCATTTTCAGGATGCCCCTACATGAAATCACACACTCACGCATTCATGGAAGCACACAGTAGCAGGACAGAGAGATGATGTCTACACCAACTGCTTTCTGATTACAGGTCCTACTCATGACAAAACAGGAAGGGGCAGATCTAGCAAACAACATAAGAAGTCAAACGTGGTGTTAAATTCATTTAATGGTGGCAGAGCAGAAACAGGCATTCTTGTCAATCAGATCAACTCTTCAGATGATACCTGAGCAACTTAGGACCAGCAAAGCCACTTAGGCCTTCAGCATAATTCAAAGGCTCAGAGGACCCTTCAGAGTGTCCAGCAAAAGCCTCAGAAAATATATTTTAAAATGCAGTTAAGAGAGAGATTCTGACAGATGGTGAGAACATACTGATGACAAGATCATTACAACACAGAAGCAGAAGGGAAGAAGGTGTTCAGCATTTGGTGGCTCTTCGAGGGCATGGGTGCTACCATATTACTTCTGCTTGGTCTTCTGCTGGGATGGGCCTGGAATAACGATTGGAGAATATGGCTCAGGGACCTGAGGGTGAACTGGCTCTGGAAGCTTCCTGTGGCCAGGTTGTGTGTGATCCTTGGTGTAGCCAGGCTGAGGATCCTTGGTGTAGCCAGGTTGTTGATCCTCAGTTTGGCCAGGTTGTGGATCCTTTGTTTGGCCAGGCTGTAGATTCTTGGTGTGGCCAGGCTCAGGGACCTGAGGGTGAACTGGCTCTGGAAGCTTCCTGTGGCCAGGTTGTGTGTGATCCTTGGTGTGGCCAGGCTGAGGAACCTTGTTGTGGCCAGGTTGTTGATCCTTGGTTTGGCCAGGTTGTGGATCCTTTGTTTGGCCAGGCTGTAGATTCTTGGTGTGGCCAGGCTGAGGGACCTGAGGGTGAACTGGCTCTGGAAGCTTCCTTTGGCCAGGTTGTGTGTGATCCTTGATGTGGCCAGGCTCAGGAACCTGAGGGTAAACTGGCTCAAGAGCCTTGTTGTGGCCAGGTTGTTGATCCTTTGTGTGGCTAGGCTGAGGATCCTTGGTGTGGCATGGATCTTTGGTAGCGGGAACAAATGGTTCTTGAGGTGGAGGCTGTTGGGGCTGTTTCACCTGCTGCTGCTGAAGCTGGGGAGGTGGGATGTTGTGTTGCTTCTGCTGGTAGGAACTCATGCTTCAAAGGAGGCTGGACCTAGAGACAGAAAAGTTTTCCAGGAGGTTTGTTGAAACAAGGAACAAGAAAAACTTAACGATAAATATATCTCATTTTGTGTCCCTACAGATGTGACCAAGTGTCTTTTTTTCTTTTTTAAAATTTAATTATTTTTCAAGTACAGTTTTCTGTCTATTACTCCCATCCTATCCCACCCCCATGCTCCCCCCTCCCTCCCATTTCCACCCTTCTCAGTTGTTGTCCATGTATCCTTTACATATGTTCCCCTAAATCCCTCCCCTATTTCCCCTGAAATTCCCTCCCCTCTCCCCTCTGGTCACTGTCAGCCTGTTCTCTATTTCAGTGTCTTTGGTTATATTTTGCTTGCTTGTTTGTTTTGTTGTTTAGCTTCCTGTTACAGGTGAGATCATAGTGTCTTCTTTTCCTTTCTGTTTCCCTGAATTCAAGGTTAATGGGAACTTCTTTGATTCCTGTGCACATTCAAGAAAAGAAGCTTAAATATGCTTTATTCTGTGCCACATAGAGTGGAGTGCTGATCTAGCCCTCCTTTCTTTTTGGTGGTTCTGAAAACCTACATCAGCAACACAGCACAATGCCCATCCCAGGGTTCACTGAATCTCCAGGTTTTTAATAACTTGGAAAGACGATAAGGTCTGAAGTCTCAAGTCTATCACATAGGTCTCATAGGAAAGCTGCCTGAGAACTTGCCCTGAGCCCACAGGAGCCCACCTCTGGTGCTCTGTTCACATCATTCTCCATGTGTATACTTTCTGGAAGGCTTCCCATCCTTTCACTGCTTCCATACAGGCTCACCCACCATGGCTCTCCTCCCAGACACTCTCTGCCAGATTCAAGTCACCTTCCTCCTTTGCCACACAGCACAGTACCTGCCTCGTCCTCTCTCTTAGTCATTTCCCATGAATTATGCTTGTAGATTACTCCCACATTTTAAGATCTCTGATGGATGGCATCATGAAGCAAAGAAAAATCTGTATTTTGAACACACAAGTTGCCAGTGCAGTGCCTCAATATTTCAAATTCTGAGTAATGATTAGAAGAAGTAATAACAGTCACTAAATGTACTCTGGACTTGGTAGTCCCTATCCTGTAACTGAGCAAATCATCATTACAGAAACCATTCTCTGCAGTTACAATCTGAGAGGGAAGTCAGAAAGATCTGTAATGTCACCTTAACCACAAATCACGATTGCATTTAATATAAATATATTTTTTTAGCATGGTGGAGAGTCTCCAGCAAATAAAATAGAATTAGACAAATATTAAGAAATCACAAGCAGAGAGACTCACCTGGTGCAGAGAAAAGTCAAGCTGTCTGGCCTTCACGTCTTGTGAAGAGTCTCTGGCAAGCTAGCTTTTTATACAGAATATGAGCCTTGCCTTAAGGAAGTGCAATTGTTTGGGGGCCACTCTATCTTTATTCTAGCTTTTGTAATGAAAATCCCTGGCCTGACATGTTTGGGCACTTACTCTTTGACAAAAGTGTCATGCAGGCTTGGCCCCACTGTGCATCCCTTGTGGGGCCAAGCCCAGGTGATCCTTAGTTTGCTATGGACTATAGGATTCCTGGGTGGTGATGAGTAAATCAGGAGGAAGTTCTGGGTTCTGAAACCAGAAACAAGTATGTTTCCTGGACAGAACCCTAATCTTTAGCTCAGATTAATTCTATTGAGTGTTTGAATTTTCTAAGTGGTTGTGGAGATGAATAATAGACACTACTGGTTCTTCTGGGATGCCCCGAGGAGCAGGAAGTGAATCACCTATCTTCACTTAAGTGACTATTCAGTAAGTGACAATAGTGAATCATGTGATATTCCAGTTCTTCTATATCCAGGTCTGGGAGAGGCTTAAGTCAGGAGAGGCTTAAATGCTTGCTTTGGAAATGAATTGTTTTCAGTCTGGTGAGAGGCTTAAGTCAGCATGTAGACCCAGGATAGCATATTGATGTCACTGATGAACAAGAGTCAGGATTCACTGGATCTTCTCAACATGGTGCAGAGTCCTGGGGTCTTTGCCTCTCACAGATTCTGTTTTTTTTTTTTCATACACCAGCCATATCTTCTGATCATATTAAGAAGAAACAGACGTTGTTAAGCAAGAGTTGACTTTCACACACAATCTCTTAATAGGCATTGCCCTTGGGAAATTAAAACATCCTTAGAACTCAAATATGTGGATGTCTCCTTTCTATCCACTGCTGTACCCATGTTACCATCCATCAACACAAGATTCAGGCATAACCACTGCTGTGAACTACTTCCACCAGTTCCCAAAACTGGAGTTGCATTTTATCCCACCCCCTTGTTTGGTCGGTGCTCAGTCAGTGGGCAATTGCTAAAAGAAAGAGGGATTCAGATTGTATCTCACAATGCCTATATCAACACCTATGTCTCCTAAAGCAAAGGTCCCCAAACTCCAGGCCATGGACCAGTACCAGTCTGCCCCTGTTAAGAATGTGGTTGTGCAGCAGGAGGTGAGATTGAATGTAATGTTCTTGAATCATCCCGAAGCCATTCCCCCTATCCTGGTCTGTTGAAAAATGGTCTTAAATGGAACTGGTCTCTGGTGCCAAAAAGGTTGAGGACCACTATCTCACAGCCTGTCTCTGTCTTGTGGGCAAACATTTTTTACCCACCATGCTTATTACTGCCATTGGGTATTAACAACCTGAGTGAAGTTAGGATACATCTTTTGTATCTCCAAATGTTGGGGCCCTTATATTAGGGTTAGATGAGTGGTAGCCACACCTACTTGTAGTTTAGTCTGAGCATACCATGCATACTTCTGTAGCCTCTTTCATTTCAAGGTAGGGTAATTCTCCAGGGTTAATTTGAATCCACCATGATATGCCTACTTCTTTAAATCCCAGTAAAAACCCAAGGTCTTTTTCTATTCTGCTTAATAGCTTTTCATCCATAAAAGGAAGGTGATATTTTTACTACTGTATTTTGTCCATTATAACCAGGGAGTTTTCTTTTCTTTTTTTTTCTCCAGCCCTAACCAGGTGATCACACTAGCCTTGGAGAGCCATGGAAAGTTCTCTGGCCTTGCCATTTCCAAGGAGGTGATGTGAGGACCCACATCAGCCTCTGGCTTTACCTTTTGCAGAAGCAGGTAACCCTGGGCACTCCTGGGCTAGACCAAAGGGCAGGTTGGACCCCTATGGGGGCCTCATTGTCTCACTTCCCACCCTTCCTCTAGAATTGGGTTCTACTTGACTCTCCCACGTTCTGTAGATACAGAATGTGGCCCCTCTGGGAGCAAGGCTGAAGAAGGGTCTTCATGCCTGCAACCCTGAGATGGGAGGGTAGAATCAGAATGCTGTGGACTCTGGAAACAGAATTTTGCAGGTCAGGACTTTGGTCACAGCTAGTGCCATGCGCAGACTATAAGCTCAGAAGTTCCCCTCTGTAAGCACAGGAGCTTTATTTATTTATTTATTTTTAAAATATTTTATTGATTATACCATTACGGTTGTTCTATTCCCCGCCCCCTTCATTCCCCTCCACCCGCACACTCCCTCCCCCACCATTCTCCCCTCCCTTAGTTTATAACCACGTGTCTCAACTTCTTTAGATTCTATATTTCCCCCACTATTCTCACCCTCCCCCCTATCTATTTTCTACCTACTGTCTATGCTATTTTCTGTGCTTTCTCCCCCCTTCTCCTCCTCCCACCCCCCTGTTTCTAACCCTCCATGTGTTCTTCATTTCTATGGTTCCACTCCTGATCTACCTGTCCTCTTGGTTTGCTTTTGTTTTAGGTGTGGTTGTTAATACCTGTGTGTTTGCTGTCCTTTCACTGTTAATATTATTCATCATCTTTTCCTTATATAAGTCCCTTTAGCATTTCATATAATAAGGGCTTGGTGATGATGAACTCCTTGAACTTGACCTTATCTGAGAAGCACTTTATCTGTCCTTCCATTCTAAATGAAAGTTTTGCTGGATAAAGCAATCTTGGCTGTAGGTCTTTGGATTTCATGACTTGGAATACTTCTTTCCAGCCCCTTCTTGCCTGTAAGGTCTCTTTTGAGAAATCCACTGACAGTCTGATGGGTACTCCTTTGTAGGTGACTGTCCCCTTATCTCTTGCTGCTTCTAGGATTCTTTCCTTCATTTTGGTCTTGGCTAATGTAATGATGATGTGCCTTGGTGTGTTCCTTCTTGGGTCCAACTTCTTTGGGACTCTCTGAGCTTCCTGGATTTCCTGGAAGTCTATTTCCTTTGCCAGACTAGGGAAGTTCTCCTTTATTATTTGTTCAAATAAGTTTTCCACTCGTGGTTGTTTCTTTCCCTCTTCTGGTACCCCTATAATCCGGATGTTGGAATGTTTAAAGATGTCCTGGAGGTTCCTAAGCCTCTCCTCATTTTTTTGAATTCTCATTTCTTCATTCCTTTCTGGTGGGATGTTTCGTTCTTCCTTCTGGTCCATTCCATTGATTTGAGTCCCAGTTTCCTTTCCATCGCTATTGGTTTCCTGGACATCTCCCTTCATTTCAATTAGTTTAGCCTTCATATGTTCCTCTAATTTGTGACTATAATCTACCAGTTCTGTGAGCATCCTGATAAACAGTGTCTTGACCTGTGCTTCTGAGAGGCTGGCAATCTGTTGGTCGCTTAGATTTATTGGCTCTGGGACTTTGAGTTCTTCTTGCACCATTTTTTGGGCTGTTTGTGCCTGTTCCATAGCAGGATCAGAGCCCTAAAGTGTTCACCGGAGCAGGGCAACTCAGTCGCTGGGTTGTGACATTGTATGTGGGGGCGGGGTCAAAGAGGGACAATGGCTTCCCGTCTGCCGCCTGCCACCATGTCCCCCACTGGCGCCGCAGCCACCACCGTCACCAGGCCCATGCGTTTCGTCCCACTGCACGAGAGTGTGCCACCGCCGTCAGCCCTCCACCACTGGGTTCACCCCCTGGG
Organism: Sturnira hondurensis; assembly: GCF_014824575.4. Classification (NCBI taxonomy): domain Eukaryota; kingdom Metazoa; phylum Chordata; class Mammalia; order Chiroptera; family Phyllostomidae; genus Sturnira; species Sturnira hondurensis. The sequence continues at coordinate 18,008 of NW_028096737.1, forward strand.
GCCTGTGTGGTCTGTCTCACTGTGCGCGAATGTGCGACCGAGGTCAGTCTGCCCCGCACCCCAACTGGTTCTGGGCTGCCTGCGCGTCTAGGTCGGGGATCTGTCCTGCCCCACTGCTGGCTCCGCCTCTCTTACCGTCCCCGTGAACGTTCGTAGTTGTTGGACTTCCGTATAATTCCGTTTTCTGGTCTTTGGGTGTGTCCTAGTTCTCCAAACCTTTGTTGTATTCAAACTTGGTTGTGGGAGAAGGCACAGTGTTTCCATCTATGCCTCCCTCTTGGCGGAAGTCCCAGGGAGTTTTCTAAGTCTTAGATCATCAAGCTTTATAGTCACACAATGATTGTTCTCCTGGGAGTTGTATACTACATTTTTAGACAGCCCTGCAGACAGTAGTTCCGAGAAATTTCATCGGAAATAATATCTTTTGTAGTAGATACATCCTGAAAAAGACATAGTTAAATATTCTGACATATTGCTAGATTTCCTTTTAGCCATTAACAATTGGTACAGTTCATCATCGTGTTGTACAAGTAAATGTCTTTTCAGAATATGCTACTCAGGTTTTAAAAATTATGCTTAACCTTAAAAGTTTCCAAGAGCAGGTGTGGTTTCAACAAACAAATGGCTTCATCCTCTTGGACATCTGGTGTAATCGTGCTAAGAGACAGCATCATTCTTTATTTTTTATTATCTTTCAAGGAACTAATGCAATGTTGGATTTCCTTCTTTGCATGTACCATTTGTTAATTTTTGCCCTTAGCAACTATTTCTCCTTCTCTCCATTTGTAAGTGATTTTAATCCCAAATTTTCAACCTTTGGAAGGGTTAAGTTCACCTATTGTGGTAATCTAGATTGCCAACAGTGTTACTGGTCTACCAAGTTCCTTCTCCTCTGTTCATTCCCATTCATTCAGAGTAGGGTTATATAGGTAGAGAGTTAGTGTATTAGTTCAATCCCTAGGTAATACAGCCAAACACACCATTAACCCTGATTTTAACAGACAGATTGTGTGAAAGCACAGTCCATTTCAGAGAGTGAATCAAATGTCTGTCTTGGGACAAACAAAAGCTGTATGTACTCAGGCCAGAAGGATGCTGCTACTTCCAGCAATATGTACAGACCGAGGTGCAAACTCTGATTTTGGCTTGGGATGACATTCCAAATGATGTGCCCCTTGATTCTTAGAACCTATTCATGTAGCTCCAGGCCACTGTCAAGTAGCATGGCCCAAAATGAAGTTTTATAAAAGGCTGGTGAAATGGCCCAGCAAATAAGGACGTATACCACAGTCAGCACCCAACCAAATGGTTTGGAAATGTCAGGAGAAAGATCCACAAAGGGGAGAGTTTGGACAACCTTGTATCCTTCGGAATGTGTATGTATGAAGAGCACGGGGCGAAAGACTTGACTGAGTGTATGAGACTCTAATGAGTATTATTTACAGTTAGAAGTGGGCAGATTGGGGAGGACTAGAGTAGAAGTGTTAATTATAGGAGCCCTATGTGTCAAATCATCCAGGCAGTTCCTGAATTGATCAGTCTGCTTCAGCTTTTATTTCTTCCTTTGTGAACAGGGGCTGGGAAGGTGGAAGGTGGTCTCTGAAAAAGGAAAGGATATCTTTCAGGTAACATTTCTATAAATGTTACAGGCTCAGAACAAAGGTCCTATCCAGGCTCAGAGGAGAGAGGACAGTAAAAAAAAGTTCCCCATGTCTGCCATGGGTTCAAGGAGGAGGAGTGGTCAGGGTGAGTGATTTGCAAACAGTGTGGGGTCCTCACTTTCCTCTGTAACCCCTCTGTGAAGTCAGTTTTCTGTATAAAAGCTTACATGTAAGCAGACAGTTAATAAATCATGTAATCCTGGTACATAAAAGTGTGTGCTAACTTGGAGTTTCTCTTATTATATACTCATATTGGTCTTATTCTACAAAATCTCAGTATATGTCTTAGACCTCCCTCCAAATAACTTTTGTAGAGAAGCAGGGATGGATGGAGGGACAAGCTGAGAGGAGACAGGAGCAGAATTCTGTCCTATACTTGTCCTCTGGTGCCTGAGAGTTCCTTGGTATTAGCTTTCCACAAAGTCTGTTGAACCATTTATCTCCATGGACACTCTTTGGACTTCTCAGTCTGCAAGAGCAATTTCCTCAGAGTAAACTGTATTAAGGGATGCCTCTTTGAGTGCCCAGAAATTACCCCTGTAATCCTCAGGTCTTCCTATTTTGAGATATTTGGTCCTATGGAGAAAAGATTACCAGTTAAGTGTGCATTAAAGTCATGTGTAAGCATCCTTTGTAGACATTAAAATGATTTACTCAAGGTATGATTTATTAGCAGACATCATTTCTAATATGGTAAGAGTTTTATTAATTGGTAAATATTGACATAATTTTTATCATACAATTATTTTAACCAACATTTATTACAGTAATTTAAAATTATGTCAAAGATATCACTTCATAGAATTTTTTTAAAGATTTTATTTATTTATTTATCTTTAGAGGGGAAGGAGAGGGAGAGAAACATCAATGTATGGTTGCCTTTCATGCATCCCCTGCTGGGAGTTGGCCTGCAGGGAACCAGCCTGCAACCCAGGCATGTCCCCTGACTGGGAATCGAACCGCGACCCTATGGTTCGCAGGCCCGCGCTCAATCCACTGAGCTACACCAGCCAAGGCTTCATAGAATTTTTTTACCTTAGGCTAAAATTATGTCAAAGATATCATTTCATAGACTTTTTTTACTTAAGGCTAATCAAATTTTTTTAGTAAGTTGTTTTATTTATTTATTTATTTATTTTAAAAATAATTTTTAAAATTTAATTCTTGTTCAAGTACAGCTTTCTGTCTTATATTCCCAACCCTGCCTGCCCCCCGCCCCATGCTCCCCGCCTTCCTCCCATTTCTGCCCCCCACCCTTAGTTATTGTCCATGTG
>NW_028096738.1:0-1762 GCF_014824575.4 Sturnira hondurensis
TAGCCTTTATTTTTTTCATCTAATTTGAGACCAAAATCAACCAGTTCTGTGAGCATCCTGATCACCAGTGTTTTGAACTGTGCACCTGATAGGTTGGCTATCTCTTGGTTGCTTAAAAGTATTAGCTCTGGGATTTTGATTTGTTCTTCTGTTTGAGCCATAATTTTTTGGTCTTGTTGGCCTGTTATGTATGAGTAGCAGAGCCTTAGGTGTTCACCAGGGCAGGGCAACCCAATTGTTGGGTTGTGATGCTGTATGTGGGGGCTGGGTCAGAGAGGGAACAATGGCGCTTGCTCTGCTCTCTCTTGGATTTCAGTCTCCTCTGCTGCTTCCCACAAGCAAATCTGGCCCTTCTGGTGCTGATTCTTGGGTGGTTGAGGTGCCCATATATTTTTGAATTGCTGTTTTGTTTTCTTCAGAAAAATACCCAGAGATGGCATTGCTAGGTGCCCATCAATAGACGAATGGACAATGAATGTGGCACACACCTATACCCATGTCTGTAGCTACATCTACAGTTATATCTCTGTCTATGTACAAGGTGGGCAAAAATAGGTATACAGTTGTTCATATGGAAAATAATACAATAATTAATCAATAATAATACAAGAATAATCTTTGTGGTTAGCACATTCACAACTGTGCACCTACTTTTGCTCCACCCTGTATATAAACACTAGAATATTACTCAGGAATAACAAAGTAGACATCTTCCCATTCACAACAACCTGGATGGGCCTAGAGGTCATGAGGCCAAGTGAAATAAATCACACAGATTGGACACATAGCATATGATTTCAGTTACATGTAGAATCTAAAACAAAACAAGACAAAATAAATGAATAACTGAAACAAAACAAAAACAAACTCATGGGCACACAGAATGAACAGATGGTTGCCAGATGAGAGAGGTGCTGTGGGGCCAGATGAAAACAGGGTGAAAGCCCTTGGTGAAGGAATTAACAAGGACAGCTTGGTAGTTACAGAATAGTCATGGGGATGTGAAGTGCAGCATGTGTATATATATATATATATATATATATATATATATATATATATATATATACCCACACACACACACAGCACACACACATATGTACAGGTACAGTTATAGTAAATAATATTGTAATAACTGACTTCCGCCAAGATGGAGGCATAGGTGGAAACACTGTGCCTTCTCCCACAACCAAGTTTGAATACAACAAAGGTTTGGAGAACAAAGATACAGCCAAAAACCAGAAAATTGAATTATATGGAAGTCCGACTACAACTGATCGTTCCACAGGGAGGGTAAGAGGGGCGGAGCCAGCAGCGGAGCAGGGTCAGGCAGGACAGATCCCCAGACATAGGCACGAAAGTGGCCCGGACTCATGGTGTGGGGCAGACTGACTGTGGTCATACATTCGCGCACAGTGAGATGGACCACATAGGCCCCAGGGAGCGAGGGCTGATGGCAGTGGCACACTCGTGTGCAGTGGGACGAAATGTGCAGGCCCGGTGACGCTGGCAGCTGCCGCACCTGTAGGGACCACGGCAGGAGGCGGCAGACAGGACGCCATTGCTCCTCTTTGACCCCGCCCCCACAGACAGCTCACAACCCAGCAACTTAGTTGCCCTGCTCAGGTGAACACCTAGGGCTCAGATCCTGCTATGTAACAGGCATGAACAGTCCAAAAGATGGCGCAAGAAGAACCCAAAGTCCCAGAGCTGATAACTCTCAGCGACCAAGAAATTGCCAGCCTCTCAGAAGCACAGTTCAAGA
>NW_028096739.1:0-500 GCF_014824575.4 Sturnira hondurensis
TACTTAAATTTATATTATTAAGCTGATTTTCCATTGAAGAGTTCTATACTGTGGTACAGTAAAACTGATAATACAACATTTATTAACAAACAACACTAGCAATAAAAATATGATATTGTTTATCTTATGGTACATCATTAAATTATATATATAAATATATAATACATAGTATATAAATATATACACATATTATAATATAATACATATTATATATATATATATATAAAATGAACCAAACAAATAAGTCAAATTTTAATCTATAGTGCACTTTGCTTCTTCAGGACCTACCATTCAGGGTACCATGTTTTTGGTAAACGTTATCAGTGAAAAGTCAATTAGCAACACTTGAGTTATTGTGGTGTCTAGGGGGAAAATAAATTGCTTCCCCAATGTTGATTAAAGGTCTTGCTGTCAAAAGGCAACTGAGGTAAATGTGAACGGCATGTGCTGAAAATTCTGCTACTATTTGATTGCTGTGGATGCAGAGATGATGAGCATGG
>NW_028096740.1:0-606 GCF_014824575.4 Sturnira hondurensis
AGGAAATCTTTACAGACTCCCAGAATCCACATTGAGCGGTTCCGCATATCCATCTCCCAGTAATGTCTACCAGAGGTGAAGGTATGGGTTCCCCATGCTGCAAAACTCTGCACTCTCTGGGGCTCTCTGGATGCACTGTCACGGTCACCTCCAAACATCACACTAACACCATTAGGAAGGCTTATACAGGGACTGATGGTTTCTGCACTCAGAACATTGTCCACTGCAAAGGAGGCAAAATATCTGGTCAATGAATGGAATTTCCACGCCTTGAGAGACAGTCCCTTCATTTGTCCTCCTCTCAGGAAATACAAAATAAAGAGAGTAAAGGGAGTTGAGACTGGCTCCTCTACCAAGAGCAAAAGTTATCACTACCTCTACAGCACAGAAATCCTTTAAATTATACAGAAAAAAAAAAGCACAGCAAATCAAAAGCCCTTTGCATATATTAGGAACTGTGTAAAGCAGTGATTGAATCTCAATCCCCAGTTTGTTTCAGGTCACACCGAAAACTTTTTTTCTCAGTGTAGAACTTTCTTCTTGTGTTGATGGTTCTTGATATTGTTTAATAAATAGATAGCAATTTTCTATTTGAGGGTAATTATT
>NW_028096741.1:0-1503 GCF_014824575.4 Sturnira hondurensis
ACCAGTTCTGTGAGCATCCTGATGACCAGTGTCTTGAACTGTGCATCTGAGAAGCTGGCAATCTCCTGGTCACTTAGAGTTATTGGCTCTGGGACTTTGAGCTCTTCTTGTGCCATCTTTTGGGCTGTTTGTGCCTGTTCCGTAGCAGGATCAGAGCCCTAGGTGTTCACCAGAGCAGGGCAACTAAGTCGCTGGGTTGTGACGTCGTATGTGGGGGCAGGGTCAAAGAGGGACAATGGCTTCCCTCCGGCGCCCGCTGCCGCGACCCCCACCAGCACCGCAGCCACCACCGTCACCAGGGCCACGTGCCCCGCTCCACTGCACTCGAGTGTGCCCCCGCTGTCAGCCCTCCACCACTGGGTTTGCCCCCTGGGGCCTGCGTGGTCCGTCTCACTTCGCGCGATTGTGCGACCTTGGTCGGTCTGCCCCGCACCCCGACTAGGTCCGGGCTGCCTGCGCTCCTAGGTCTGTCCTTCCCGACCCTGCTCGGCTGCTGGCTCTGCCTCTCTTACCGTCCCCGTTGAACAGTTCGTAGCTGTCGGACTTCCGTATAATTCGGTTTTCTGGCCTCTTGGTGTGTCTTAGTTCTCCAAAACTTTTATTGTATCCAAACTTGGTTGTGGGAGAAGGCACAGTGTTTCCACCTATGCCTCCATCTTGGCGGAAGTCCTCAAAATATGTAGAAGTCTTAGTTCCATTTTTCCCCACCATATGCCACAACCACATGCACAAGTAATTTCCATGTACCCTGAGTTTAACGACTTCTCTCACCTGTACTGGGACGACTTAGTCCAGTTCCCCTTCTTCTCTCACCTGGTTGGATGCCGTAGCTTCCCTGTCTTCACTTTCTCCTACTCTCTAAAGTGAGAATTCAGTTTAAGTATTTCCCCACCTATAATGTTGAAAAGTCTCTCCACTGCCGCCAGTAACAACCCCAGACTCTACCAGGGGCTACAAAAATCCGTATAATTGGACACCTGCCTACTTTTCCATTTCATCTTCTACAATTCTTCTCTTCATTTACTCTAGCCATTTTGTTCCTCAAATGAAACAAGCTTGTTCCCTCCTCCTCAGTGCTCTTGCACTTGCTGTTCATTATGCTTAGAATCATCTCCTTCCTCTTCACTGGAGGGTTGCCTTTTTCTCATCATTGATATCTCAATTCCAGTGTCCCCTCTTTTAAGAAGGTTTCATTGACCCTATCCAAGCAAACCTGAGGTTATCCTATTACTCATAAAAACTTTCTTTTTTTAAAGCTCTTTTAAAAAATAAATTATTATTATTATTATTATTATTATTATTTCTTAAGATTTTATTTATTTATTTTTAGAGAGAGGAAGGGAGAGAGAAAGAAAGGAAGAGAAATATCAATGTGTGGTTGCCTCTCACATGCCCTGTACTGGGGACCTGGCTCACAACCCAGGTGTGCACCCTAGCCTAGGAATTGAACTGGCAACCCTTCAGTTCACAGGCCAGCACTCAATCCACTGAACCACACCAGTA
>NW_028096742.1:0-1040 GCF_014824575.4 Sturnira hondurensis
GTTCAGCCAGCCCAGTGAGGTGGCACTTTGGGCTCCCTGCCATGTAGGGGTCCGGGCTGGCTGCCTCGGCGCCGGGTTCCAGAAGGCAGCCTCCCACGGGCTGTGGCAGAGAGTGGGACTCGGCACCGTGGTCCTGTCCGAGGGAGCGTGGCATGCCAGAGGCTGTGAGTTGGGGGTGGGGTGAGCCCCAGTTGGAGGGTGGTAGCATTTTACATCACAGAGAAGCCAAGCCAAAAAACTTGTGAATGTTTTAGCTTGAGTTGTGTAATTTGTAAGAAAAACTGAGGTTCTGGGAAAGGAAGAAGAGCCCTGCCCCAAACCACACATTGTGTTTCTTGGTCTCCAGAACCTGTAGTACCCGAGAATCACAGAGAGGGAGGGGACTTGAGAAAATCCTGGTGTCCAGAGATCAGTCACCCCGGAATATCGAGGGGGCAGGCCAAGTCACCCACCCTTTCCCAGGCCCCCGGGTGCTGCCCTGAGGTGCTCAAGGCCGGCCTCTGCACCTGGGGCTCCTGGTGAGGGTGGCCGCTGGCCTCCTGTCCAGGGTGAGACCTCGAGGCCCCACTGCCCACGGGGGCGGCTCTTCCCCCCAAAGCCGGCAGCCCCCGCAGCCAGGCCACCCAAGCCTCTCACCAAACGGCTCTGTGCGGCTGCCTGTTTCTGGGCGACGAGAGGCACAGAGTTATAAATAGCCGCAGGGCCGGGCTGTGTGCGGCTCTGGGAGGCTGTCAGAAGCAGCCTTGTCTGAGTGCTCACACTGACAGCCTGGACGGCTCCCCACGCTCCCAGGGCCCAGGGAGGCGCGGCGAGGGCGGCCTCGCCTCCTCCCCCCTCAGCCAGCAAGGTCGGAGTTTCGAGGGCCACCTTCCCTGGCCTCTGGTCTACACTCCAGGCCTCCGTCCTTTCTCCTTGGCTGACCCGTCTGCCCCAGCCCCCCGGGGGGTGAGGCAGCCCTCCTGGGCCAGGTGCATCCCCGTGTGGGGCTGTCGCTGTCCATGGGAGCAGTGCTGAAGCCGACGGGGACTCGGGCCAAAGCA
>NW_028096743.1:0-1625 GCF_014824575.4 Sturnira hondurensis
CCATGTACTGGATTCTGCAACACCTAAATATTTGCAGTTGGAAAATGTTTGGCATTTCCTTTTTCAGAATATGAATTATTCACTATTATGAAACTGTACAGTGATGCTGATTTTCTATACATTGAATAATCAAATAATAGGAAGTATAACCTATTATACCAGGAAATTGGTCTTTTTAAAATTTAATCAAACTAGCAGAATCTACTCAAAAGATAAGTGACATTTATAGCAAAGGAGGGAAATGAAACCTCACCTCTGAAACTGCTTTAGACTTCTGGAATGTTTTTGGAAGTCTGATCTTTGGTCTAATTCAGGTTGTGAGGACGAGCTCTGTGCTTTGGGAGATTCTAGTGCCAAAGCGTGGAGGGCACTGAGCCAATGAAGCAGGGCCTGTCGGGAAGTCATTGGGAGGGAGCAGTGTGTCCACCAATGGTGTTAACTAGAGCGTTACGGGGTGAGAGTAGACTAGGACAGTTTTGTGTAGAGAGAGTTATGGAGAGGACTAAGAAGGGAGTATTTAGAAAAGACAGTTATTTGCAAATCTGCCTTCAGGATGTGAAATGGACTGTGTGGTCTTTTGATTATCTGATTAGAAGTTAAAAGTAAAGCGCACAGGCAGGGGCTCCAAACTCCACCAGCAGTCAGGCTCCTTTGCTGCCCTCCTTGACGGGTTAAGGTAGAGAAAAGGGAAGCCAGTGCCCCTTGACAGTGTCCTTGGTGTAGTGTAAAACACTCATTTTATTAAACCCTTGTCCTGGAGTCTCACACTGTCCCGCTGTTTTGTGGTGGAAAGGGAAGCACGTGTGGCGCACACTGAGCGCCCCAGGAGGGCGGTTGTCTCCAGGAGACACACCCTGGGCCCTGGCTGCAGCTGAGAGCTGAGCTACCTGCATTGTTTTTATGAAACATCCTTTTTCTGGGAAGGACAAAACTGTCCCAGATGTGCACAGGCAACCAGGTTCTTGGTGACCACGGACAAAGTATTGAACTGAGCACACAGAGTTTAGTAGAAAGAGAGAGAGCAGATTAATTAAGCGATAGTACACTCCACAGAACATGGGAGCAGGCCAACTCCTAGCAGAGACTGACCTCAGGGGCTGGAGGGATTCTGTTCCTACAGGGCGACCCTTTCCTGGCTAGTTTTGGTGGGCTTCCATTGCACATGTACAGGTAGTTGTATTACTTTAGAGCTACTGTGCATGTGGTCTCCCATGATTTTCCTTGACTGGCCACCGGGAAAAAGGAGTCACATAATGTTAAGTTATTGTAAGGCTATTACAATGAAGCAGGGGCCCTGTAGCATCTTCCGTGCAGGTGCACTCATGAGTCACCGTGACTCAGCGCTTTCCCAGGAAGCGGGAACAACCAACCTTAGAACAGGGTCTCTGTCCTGTATTGATGTCCTTCATCTTAGCCCTGGGCCACCTCCGGAGTTTCCTCCTTCCTATCTCCTGCCTCAAAAGGTAATTCTTCAGACTTGACTATTTGGTATTAGGTAGGTATTTTCTTGAAAATGATTGAAGTTACCTGTTACTTCAAGGAAAACAATGGACAATATTTGTTACCATTGGAGTTTCAAGTGAAGATGACAGTTCTGGACATTTGCATCTTCCACTTTGAGTTTG
>NW_028096744.1:0-1280 GCF_014824575.4 Sturnira hondurensis
GGAACGTAGACAAATCGAGGAGATGCTCGCAGTGGAGCATCTGGTGGGGGCGCTGCCTCTCGGAGGGACAAAACGGTGGATGTTCCCGCCAAAGGCAATATCCCCTCCCCGTAGAGTGCCCCCCCCCCCGGGTGTGTGACGGGCTCATGGACTCGCCAACATCCCAATGCAAGGAATCAGGTTCCTGTTTGCGTGGGTAAGGAGGAGGAGCGTTCAGGGGATCTGGATCGAGATTGTCCTCCGGCGGTTCTTGCAAAACGGGATAAAGCCTACGCTGACTCCGGGGCTGTCTCCGGGCGGCACCAGCAGCTCCGCCTCTCCCCTCCTCCCCCTTTTCTTTGTTCCCTCCGGCCAGGAGACAAACGGCTCGTCTGCCCCGCTGATTTCCTTTTAAAAATGTCCTAATATAGCCAGGCCGCTCAGTAGCGATATCCACCCAGATATCTACGTACAGGTATTGGTCGGGGTGGGGGACTCTATAAACAGTAGCCCGGACAGCAAACAGGGTTGGGAGCTCAAAAGTTCCCTCCGTAGGCCATCCTACATTAAAGGAGGGCCATTCGAGATGACTCAGGGTTCGGAGGAATTCAGGGTCCGGGGCGAGCCACCATATCCTTGGGCTCGCCTCTGAAAATCAGAAAAATTTTTCAACAGGCAATCAAGTGGAGAATCGGGCACAGATTCTCGCTGACCCATCTGAGAGACCTTAGAGACCTCAGAGGTCAAACCAATACACAAAACAAGACAAACAAAGACCCGGCACGCACAGGACGGTACGAACACACAGATTATCCGAGTCCCTAGACATACACACTTGCAGACACACCAAGCATACTCGCAGCGCTGCGCAGCGCAAGAAATAGAAACCTAACGGGACCGGTCCCAATCTAAGTCATCAATACCAAATTTCAGAGAGCAGTGTCCTGCCTCTGACAATCCCTGGGTGGTCTTAGACAGCATCCTGTCTCTAACCCACCACAGGGTCTTTAACTCCGGAGGACAAACACTAAGAGGATCCTAACCAATTACTTACTCAGCTGAAGTCACCATCCGGTCTCCGAGGAGGGACATCTCACTGGGGCCTCCAAATGTTGGATCCACCAACCTCGAGAACAAATGTCAGAGACTTTCAGGGATTCAAAGATGTTAATTTATTGGCCAAGTTTAACCTGCGCAGGGGCGATCCCTCCAGAGACACTGTGCCCACTGGGGGCTTGTCCGGGATTCGCGCCTAGCGCTTACAGCTAAGTCCTTATATACAGGTCATCAAGCAGGCATTT
>NW_028096745.1:0-1621 GCF_014824575.4 Sturnira hondurensis
GACTCACATGACCAAGTATAAAGGACACATGGACAATAACTAAGGGTGGGGGCCGGAAATGGGAGGGAGGTGGGAAGCACTGGGCAGGGGGCGGGCAGGGCTGGGAATATAAGACAGAAAACTGTACTTGAACAAGAATTAGATAAAAATAAATAAATATAAGACACAACACCATAAAAGTCCCAGAGGAGAACAAAGGCAGGAAAATTTCAGATATTCCATGCAGCAATATTTTCACATATACCTCCCCTAGGGCAAGGGATATAAAAGAAAGAATAAATAAATGGGACTATATCAAATCAAAAAGGTTCTGCATGGCGATATAAAAGAAAGAATAAATAAATGGGACTATATCAAATCAAAAAGGTTCTGCATGGCTAAAGAAAACAACAAAAGGAAAAGGGAGAAAATGGAACTAACTGTATAGGATAATGTATTTGCCATTGATGCCTCACACAAGGGTTTGATCTCCAAAATATATAAAGAGCTCACATGACTCCACTCCAGGAAGACAAACAATACAATTAAAAATTGAGCAAAAGACTTGAGCAGAGACTTCCCCAAGGAAGACATACAGAAGGCCCAGAGACATATGAAAGGATGCTCAGCATCATTAGCCATCAGAGAAATGCAAATTAAAACCACACTTAGATACCACTTCACACCTGCCAGAATGGTCATCATTAACAAATCAACAAACAAGTAGTGTTGGTGAGGTTGTGGAGAAAAGGGAACCCTAGTGAACTGTTGGTGAGAATGCAGACTGGTGTAGCCACTGTTGAAAACCGAATGGAATTTCCTCAGAAAACTAAAAATGGAACTGCCTTCTGATCCAGTGATTCCACTGCTGGGATTACACCCTAAGAGTCCTGAAATACCAGCTCAAAAGAACCTATGCACCCCAATGTTCACAACAGCACAATTTATAATAGTGAAGTGCTGGAAACAGCCTAAGTGCTCATCAGTAAATGAGTGGATCAAAAAACTGTAGTACATTTACACAGTGGAGTATTACATATCAGAAAGAGGGAAGGAGCTCCTACCCTTCTTGACAGCCTGGATGGAACTGGAGAGTATTATGCTAAGTGAAATAAGCCAGGAGGTGAAAGACAGATACCATATGATCTCACCTATAAGGTGAACCTAATCAACATGACAAACAAGCAAAATAGAACCAAAGACATGGAAATAAAGAACAAACTGACAATGACCAGAGAGGGGGGATAACAGGGGAAAGTAGAAGGGGCAAGTCAAGGAATATGTATAGAGGACCCATGGTCATGGATGATGGGGTGGAGATTGACTGTGGGAGTGGGGTTTGGGTGGGGCAGGGGAGAACAATGGGGAAAAATGTGAGAAAACTCTGAACAAGAATTAAAAAAAAAACAAAAAAATTATGTGCTTTAAGGCCAGGACACAGCCTGGAAGTTTATTACTTACCTCTATCCTTAGAGAGCAGAACAACAAATTCACAGCAGTCTCTCTTTGGTCAAAACTATGCCAGATAGGATTTTCCATGTACACTATCATGTCATCTGCAAACAATGACATTTTGTTTCCTCCTTTCCTATTTGGATGCTTTTTATTTCCTTTTCTTGTCTGATTGCTGTGGCTAGAACTT
>NW_028096746.1:0-556 GCF_014824575.4 Sturnira hondurensis
TTTGATGTGAGCTTTTCACTGCCCGATCTTCAGTATTTCCTTCACCTGGACAGCGGCTTGCTTCCTTATCTCCACCTGAGCTTCCGTATCATCTTAAACAAACAGAACCCACGGATGTAAAGTCAAAGGGTGACAAGATCTCTGTTGTGGAGATAAAAAAAAAAGGTGATCGTGGAATATTCTCAGATATGAACCATTTTGCAATGTAGTGGTATCAACAAAACCCAGCATGAGTACTATGGCTGGCCCACAATCCAGTGCTGAATTTAGGGTCAGAGGACATGGGCTTGAAGGGTACATGGCTCAAAGAAATACAAATTTGGCATTAGCAATGGCCTCTAACAGATTCTGAGCCAGCTAGACTGGACCCCTCACCGTGGCCTTGGGTGTGTGCCCTGCACTCTCCTGTAGTGTCAGAGGTGTGGGCAACAGTCGCCTCATCTGTCCATGAGAGGCTGCTCTCGGGGGCGGACTCAACCTCCAGGGTCTTTCCGCTTGAACTGATCTGATGTGAGTCTTCATCAGATTCTCTTTTTCCAACTTTCTGTGCTGTCTT
>NW_028096747.1:0-578 GCF_014824575.4 Sturnira hondurensis
CCAAAAAGAAATCCTCAAACCATAAAATGCAATAACTGAAATTAAACATACAGCAGATGTGTTCAATGACAGATTTGAAATAATAAAAAGAGTCAGTAAACCTGAGAAAAGATTAATAAAAATTTTTCACTCCAGCAAATAGAAATAAAATTGAAGAAAAGTGAACAAAGCTTCAGAGACTTAGGAGACAGGTCAGATATGAAATATGCATGTAATTAGAATTCCAGAAAGAAAAGAGAGAAGAGGGGAGATAACTATTTGATAACTCATGCCAATTTTTGTGAAAAAATTGAATTACAGATCCAGAGAGCTCAACAAACTCTGAATGGAGTAAAAACCTACTTTGGCATGTAATAGCCGAACTGCAGAAAGCCAAAGTAAAAGAAAACATCTTGAAAGCAACAAGGGAAAAAATAACACAATAATACATTACACTGAAAAAACAGCATTACTGGCCAATTTTTCAACAGAAATGAAGAAGTCCACGACAAAAAAAAGCAAGGTGAATAAAAAAATGCAAACATCTTGGAAAGGAAAAAATATCTCCAATAAGTAGGATATATATATATATATATATA
>NW_028096748.1:0-1310 GCF_014824575.4 Sturnira hondurensis
CCAAGCCCCCGGCGTGCATCTCCCTTAGAGCGCTCCCTCCATGTCATGCGGATTTGTGATATGAATGAGAGTGTCTGTCTCTTCGCTCGCCTCCTGCGTCAGGGACTTGTCTTACCCGCAGCTCTGAATAAAGTGCCCTAGCCCAGTAGGTGCTTAATACATAAAGTCCTAATGGAACGGATAAGCGTCCGCATTTCGGCTACAGTGTGGAAAGGTTGGAGAACGGCTGCCCCTGTTAGGTGGTGCCCGCTCTCACCGTCACCCCAGGACCACCCCAAGTGTTCGTTCACCTTCACTGTCAAGGCCACCAGAGACCTGCAGACAGAACCCAGCAGGACCTGAAAGTATTTTTTTTTTATATTTTATTTTCAGAGAGAGAGGAAGGGAGGGAGGGAGAGAGGGAGAGAAACATCAATGTGCAGTTGCCTCTTGTGCAACCCTGACTGGGGACCTGGCCCAAAACCCAGGCACATGTGCTAGACTGGGAATCGAACTACTGACCCTTTGGTTCACAAGCTGGCACTTAATCCACTGAGCCACCCCAGCCAGGGCAGAACCTGACACTCTTGAATGCACCCTTCTAAGGAAAGCCGCATCATTGGCTTCTCTGACAGAGTATGCTCATGGTGTTTCTCTTTCTTCTCTGGCCAGCTCTTCCCTGGGTCCCTGGGGACTCTGTTCTAGGCTATCTTTCCTGTCACTCTGTACTCCTCTCAGGAGTGCTCGTCAGCTCTCTGGCTGCAATCACCACGTTTTGCTGATGGGTTTTCGTACACATCCTACACAGCATCATTATACCCATGGTATGGAGTCACATATAATGCACATCCTATCTTTCCCTCAAAAATTGGGGTGAAAAGTGTACATTATACATGGCAAAAGACGGCATTTGCTCTCTGGTGTTGACTGCAGCCTGGAGCTGGGGCCTCTTCCGGAGTCCTGGCCTGCACATGGGGCACAGCCCAAGCCAGGGCCTGGGCCTCGTCTTCCTGCCCCTCCAGTCCATCGCCACCCGGACCTCAGATCGGCCCATGTCCTGCTGTCCCCGTTGACACCTCGGGCTCTGTCCCTCACCGGGACCCTGCAGCAGCCTCCTTAACCAGTGTCTCTGACCCCGGTCTTTCTGTCACGCTCCTGTCTCCGCCAGCAGCTGGAGTAATCTTCCTGAGGAAAGAAAAATCCGATTCTGTCCGTTCCTTCCACAAACCCCTCTGGGACTCCCCGCGCCTCGCAGGCTAGACTGCCAGCCCATAGCTCCGGGCACAGGATCCCGCACGCGGGCGTCCCCTGGGGACCTTTTCCAGCGCCCG
>NW_028096749.1:0-657 GCF_014824575.4 Sturnira hondurensis
TGGTGCCCATGAGACTGTTTCTGTTCTCTTTGTTTGATTATTTGGTTTTTTAGATGCCACATATAAGTGGAATCATACGGCACTTGTCTTTCTCTGTCTGACTCATTGTACTCAGTGCAATACTCTCTTGAGGTCCATTCATGATGTTGCAGATGACAAGATTCTGGCTGAGCAATATTTCATTGTCTATGTGTACCACTTCTTGACCCATGCCTTTGCTGCTGGGCACTTAGAAAAGGGGCTTTTGTATCTGTAACTAGTTTCCTTGCTAAATTCCGCCATTCTTTATCATGATTGTTTGGTGCGTGCTTTTCAGTGTTCTGTGTAGTCAGTCAGCATTGGCCAATAATAACTTGTACTTTTCCTTTTCATTCAAACTTTGTGCCATTTTAATTTCTCATGGTGCAGGCCAGGGCCCCAGTACATTATTTCACAGTTGTGGGAATAATGTCTATTTTGTCTGGTACCAGATTTAAAGTGAAAACTTAAGTTTCCTCTTTAAGGATCATGTCTGCTTTTGGCTTCTCATAAACATCTTTTATCCGGTATAGAAAGCTCTCTTTCACTCCTGACATGTCAGGAACATTTTCACTAATCTATGTGAAATAATTTCTATAGCTTTTTCTACACATGTTGAGGTAGCATTTTTTTCCTCCT
>NW_028096750.1:0-533 GCF_014824575.4 Sturnira hondurensis
AAAGCCTGACACGAAAAGTCCTTGATCTGAAGAAAAGGATCTTCCCATTTTTTCCAGCATTTTTTTAGTTCTTCAATGTAGCCTATGTTAAAAAAAACAAAACAAAACAAAACCAAGCAGACAAAATCATAAACTTGAAGCTTCTACGCTCTGTTCAACTTCATAAGTACCCTAAAAATCGGCAGTAGTTAAAAGCACAGCCCTGGCCAGTAGGGCTCAGTTAGTTGGAGCAACATCCCACAGACCAAGAGGTAATGGGTTCAATTCCCAGTTTGGGCACATACCCAGGTGGCGGGTTCGATCCCTGGTCCCGGTGCATCCTAGAGGCAGCCTATCGATGTTTCACTCTCATATCAATATCTCAGTGTCTCTCTCTCTGTGTCTGTCTGTCTTCTTCCCTTCCCCTCTCCCTGTCTCTCTTCCTCTCTCTAGAAGCAATGAAAAAACTGTCCTCATGTTAGGGTAAAAATAAATAAATACGTGAAAGCTCATATACAGGAAAAAATCCAACTTTTTTCCTAACTCCCACAAAT
>NW_028096751.1:0-551 GCF_014824575.4 Sturnira hondurensis
TTTCATTTGGGCCATGTTTCTTTATCTCTTCATTTTGGCAGCCTCCCTGTGTTTGTTTCTATATGGTAGGTAGAGCTAATGTCTTGGTAGTGTGACCGAATGTGATAGGTGTCCTGGAAGGTCCAGTGGCACAGCCTCCCCTATCAAGGCGAACCCTTTGTGTGGGCTGAGTACACCCTCTTCCTGTAGTTGAACCTTGATTGCTGCTGTTGGTAGGTTTGTGAGAAGGATTTATCTAGGTGAGTCAGCTGCAAGGATTGGCAATGACCACTGATCACCAAACTGTGACCTCTGTGGAGGATCAGCTGTGCAAGGGCAGGTTGATGGTGCTCCCGTGTGGTTTGTAGCTGTCCACTGAGTAGACTGGCCCTGGGGTTTCCAGAGTGGTACAGGCCAAGGTCAGCCCTCACCTGTGTTTTGCCTGGGGCATCTTGCCTGAGCTGTAAAGCAGTCTGAGATGGCTGCTACTTGTGCTGGGCTGGGAGATTCCCAGGTGAGTCCAAGCTGTGACTTTAATCTGGCTGCCTCTAGGTCTCACTGATGCCAGCTAT
>NW_028096752.1:0-955 GCF_014824575.4 Sturnira hondurensis
CAGTACCTGGTGGGGGCACATGCCTGGGTTGCAGGTTTGGTCTAGTTAGGGTCCTCCCCTCTCCTGTCTCTGAAAATAAATGAATAAAATATTTAAAAAATGATTTGGGGTTAAAATGCTGCAATGAATGCAAGAGTACATATATCATTTTCAATTAGTTTCAGGTTCCTTTAGATATATTCCCAGAAGTGGGATCACTGGGTCATAAGGCAGGTGCATTTTTAATTTTTGGAGGTGTCTCCATACAGCTTTCTCCAATGGCTGCACCAGTCTGCATTCCCACCAACAGTGTATGAGGGTTCCCTTTTCGCCACAACTCTTCTCTTGCCAACTCTTCTTGTTTATTGATTTATTGCAGATAGCCATTATTACAGGTGTGAGATATCTCATTATGGTTTTGATTTGCATCTCTCTGATGGTTAGTGATGTTGAGCATCTTTTCATATATATATTGGCCATCTTTCAGTGGGTTCTCCATCTCCTGCTGTGGTACCCCTATGATGTGGATGTTGCTATGCTTCATGTAGTCCCCAAAGCCCCTTAACTATCTTCATTTTTTATAATTACTTTTTTCGGCTCTGATTGAGTGTTTTTTTCTACCTTGTTTTCCAAATTGCTGATTTTATCCTTTGCTTCATCCAACGGACTATTCTTTCTAGTGTATTATTTCAGATATTGTATTCTTCATTTCTGACTGGTTCTTTTTCATGGTTTCTCTGTTCTGTTTCATGCTTACTAGCTCTTTAAGATCTCACTGATTTCTTCCATTCTTTCTGGAAGTTCTTTGAGCACCCTTATAACCATTGTTTTGAATCCTATCTTGTAGGCTGCTTGCTTATACTTCATAACTTTTTTTCTGGAAGTTTTTCTTCTTCTTTCACTGGGGCCTGTTTCTTTGTCTCCCCATTCTGGAGGCCTCTTTGTGTTGGTTTCCATGTATTAGGTAGATCTGCTA
>NW_028096753.1:0-1946 GCF_014824575.4 Sturnira hondurensis
AGTGAGGAAAGGATGGCCACACCAACAGCTGGGAGTGCTGGGGCGGGGGGCGGGGGGGCAGAGGAATCAGCCATCTCCCTGGTCTTGTAGGGATGGGGCCGCTTGTTTACATCCTGAAAGCCAAGTAGAAGCTGGACCTGCCTAGGCCATCTCCTAGGAACGGGAGCACATGCACTGGATAGGGGAAGAGGACAGAGCTCCAACATCAAATGTGCCCCACTCAAAAATGACCGCCAGCTTGGAAATAGGATGCTGTACGGTGTTTGTAATGGCTCTGCCACTTCCCAGCTTGTGACCTCAGCCATGGCGTGTCACCACTTGGGCCCCATGTGCTCATCATTAGTTTGAAGGCCTTGGACCAGGCGTTCCGCCGGGACCATTCCCAACTTAGCTTCAAGGATGCAGAGTGGGTGCAGTGGAGTGTGCTTGTCTTTGTACTCACGCTGGCTCGGGGTCTGGTTCTCTGGGAAGTTTTCTGGCTGGCAGCAGTTTGAAAATCTTGCGTGCTGAAACCCAGTTTCTCAATTTTCTTGTTTTACTTCGCAGAGAGCCAGGGCATTTTATTTGCTACCCACTGCTTAATTGTGGTAACTCTCAGCACAATTAAGGTCTTATTGAGGAAGAAAAGGCTTTGATCACTTTTAACAACTCTTGGAAACCCCTGTAAGTGCCTCTGCTAATTCTCACCTCTTTTAATAGTGTGGAGATGCTCAGTCACCCTTGCCCCGCCCTCTCACAGACCCTGCCTATGGTTCCCCAGGCAGAGATCCTTGCTGGCTTAATTATCCCGGAAGCTATTGTTAAAATAATATCTGTGATATCTACAGCATTGGGTGTGCAAGTGCAGCTTGTCAGGAGTGAACAGGGCTATGAGAACACAGTTCCCATCCTGGAGCCCAAGGGACACCTCCCACCTTGTGTGGTGGAGACAGTGGGGCGAGAGCCCAGCTCTTTCTCAGGCGAGGGACAGTAAAAATGGCGGTGCTGTGGGCTGAGAGGGAACTTGGTTGTCTGGACTCTTGTGGTTCTTTTAGGGGCACAGAGAAGGCTTACCCACTTGATGTCTAGCCACTCAGCCACCCTCAATCCTGTGCGTCTTCCATGATCTCCCCTTTCTACCTCCCATGAACTAACAGTCTGGCTGGGTGGATGTTTTAAGATACAGTGCATGAATAGACAATCTGAGTGTAGTTAGGCCGTCAGGTCAGATATGCCTGTGGTTGAAGAGAGAGTGGGTTACTCACAGTTCCCAAGAGTAGAGGCTGCCTCGTGTGCTGGACGGCCACATGGAGAAGCACCAGGTTTGTGAGGAGGTGAAGGGAGAGAGCAGCTGTGGGCAGGAGCCTTTGTTGTGGTTTCCACAGATAAGAACAGGTGAGGCAGTGCCGCTGCCCGCAGCAGCAAGGTGGTCGAGAGGTGAGGCGAGGGACTTAAAGAATGGAGAGGACCAAGTGCTCTGCTGGCAAATGGCAACTTTATTCAAGGAACTGCTGGCTTATATGCAGAACTGCAGTGGCCTGAGAACAATGCTATTTTACAAAAGTTTGTACACTCCCGAAGGCTATCAAGAGGGCAAGATGTTCTCATATCCTGAGAACATGAGCCCAAAGATAGCAGTGTCCTCATGACTATCACTTCCTTGGAACATGACGCATATGCCAAGATCTTGTTCTTTCCTTCAAGGCTGAGAAGGAGAAGGTCCGGAAGATGTCAAGATACCCGCCGGCTCCAGGGACCAGAAACCAAGTCCTGCCACTATTTTCACAGTGGGGGACTCTGTCCTTGGTCCCCTGTGGCCTGGCGGGCTCCCACAAGGCAGGGTGAGCAGGCTTCCGATTGGCCAGCTTGAATGTCTGGTACCTGACCCTGCAGTGATTGGGGTGGGTGGATGGTAGCCTGAAGTAGGAGAGCTGATGAAGGAGGTGATGGGGATGTGGGCTCTGGAT
>NW_028096754.1:0-3746 GCF_014824575.4 Sturnira hondurensis
AAATCTCTGGCATTGAGAGATGTGTTTCCAATTGTCGGCGGACAGAAGAGCCCTATAGATATTAGTGTATCGTCCTTGGGAGGGGCTCCTGTTTTCTGTAGCAGTTTTTGGCACCCCTCGGTGGGCCAAGTATTGCTCCCCCCTCGGACCCTTTGTTCGGTAACAAGGCCATCAGCTGTTAAGTCCCTGGGGCCCTCGCCTGGGCGCCCAGTTCTTGTGGAGACCCCCACAGACATTCCCCTAAGCAGAGCCGGTGTTGTGGCCGGACTGGCCCTTGTGGTTTGTGTTATGGTTACAAGATGCATCTCAGCCACGACCATCAGGGGACTGTTGACAAACAAGGTTTATTATTGACAGGCCCTGGAGGGTGGTGGTGGCGTGCCCAGGGCTGCACAGGGAGGGGGGGAGAGAGAAAGACCTCCAGGGGTCTTCCTTTATTGGGGTTGAGACTAGGTTGCCTAGGGTTTCCTGGTTCAGTCTTTATTGGTGAATTTAAAACAATAGAGCCAGAGTTAAAGCCACAGCAGGGGCCCTCAAGCAGTCAGTCATCTAGGTCACCAGGGCTTCCTAATGGGAGCTTCCTGGGTGGAGCAGGGGTCTCTTTTCCTGCTGGTGTAGCTGACAGTGTGCGGACCTGAGGTGGGCGGTTTTGAATAGATGTCTCCACAGTCCGGAGCTTGGTGTCAGGCACTTACATTACAATATACAAAGCTGATTGTCAGGCATTCACACTGGGCTAGCATAACTCTCACCTGTTCAAAACGATTTATTTTTGTAACACACTGTTGGATTCGGTGGATCCAACATGGATGAAGCGAGTGTATTATTTTCTCTCTTGTACTGCCCTTAGCGGTCTCTGGAAATAAAGGCGCACCAGCGTCACTCAGGACTCAGGCAGCTTTGGTCGATTCCCGTGTCCAGAAGAGCACCTACAGGGGAGGAAGGGTTGGGTTTGGAAACGTGGTTGGACTCACGTGCCCGCACCCTTCCCGGGACTGGGCCATCGGAAGGTATCTTTGCCTTCAGTTCAATGTCTCTGATGTTCGTTACCTAGTTTGGTTTTCTATTTTTTCCCGTGTTTTTACCTCTACAGTTTTCCAGAAATTTATCCATTTTTTCTAAAATTTCGGACATTGGCATAGAGTTAGTTGATTGCCAAGTTTTTGTTTCGTTTAAAATCGCCCATATATATAATTATTTCTCCTTCTCCTTGTGAATTTCCTATATTTTCACAGACAGTCTTGCCAGAGGTCTACTAACCTCATGAAACTTTCCATTGAATCAAAACCTGATTCTGCCCATCGTCCCTGTGTTTCCTATTTCATTGAGCTCGGTCCTGTCTTCATCATTTACGTATTTCTCTGCTTTGTTGCTCTTCTGCTTTTCCACCCTCCTGATGGAAAGGATGAGCTCATTCACTTTCAGGCCTCCTCCTCCCAGTGAGTGTGTTGCACAGCTGGACGCCTGCTTCCGTGCACTGCCTTCGGTGCACAGACTTGCGCTGAGACCCAGGTCTTCCACCGTGTGTCTTTCCAGTGCCGTGGTGATTTCACTGTGTGTTTTAGGTATTCGGAATAAATTAATTAATTTTTAGAAATGGATTTAGAATTCAGTTGCATTACGGACAAAGTCTGTGTGATACTGATTGATTTGAACATACCAAGGCTTCCTGTGCGGCTTAGTAAATGTTAGGTTTTCAAACATTTTCCTTGGGTGCTTAACGAGAGTGCGTATGTTATACTCCTGTGTTGGCTGTATAAATCTCTGTGTGACTAGTTATCTGACTCTTTTCATTTTATTATTTAGATCATCTATAGCTCTGTTTATTTTCTCTCCACTTCAGCCCTCAGGATATGTTAAAGTCTTCAGCTAAAATTTTAGATTTTTTATTTTTAGTCTTCTCCACTTTTCTGTTATTTGTGTATATATATGTGTGTGTGTATATATTTGTGTGTATATATATGTATACACACAAATAATAGAAAAGTGAAAATATTTTCAAGTTTTATTTCCAGGGTGTTGTGTGTTCACAATTATTATAGTTTTTCTTTTGTTTTTAATTTTTTAAAACTTAAAAAATTAAGAGTTCCTTCATTTTAATTGGTCAACTCAGTCAATTAGCAATTGCCATTATAGTAAAACCATACTGTCATATTATTAAAATGTTTTGTTAAATAGACTCTATTTTCATTCATTTTCCCCATTTGTTCCTTTCTCAATGATAGGCCAGATCCTGTTGTTACATAGGCTGTCTGCTCTGACCGTGCTCAGGAAGTGGCTTGTCCTAACGTAACGTCAGAGTGACGCTGGTCTGCCCACCGGACCGTAAGAACCGGGGACACCCCGCCCTCTCCCTGCTGCACAGGAAAGACGAGTCTCTGCCGCCTTTGTTCTCCCCTTACCGCCACCCTCACCTCCGCTATGTCCACACTGACTCCACTTTCAGTCTGGGGGCTTTGTAAATGGAAGTTGTTGGGGCGACATTGGTGCTAACACTATATAGGTTTCAGGTGTACAGTTCTATAATGCATCATCTGTAGGTTGTATTGTGTGCTCACCACCCCGAGTCAAGTCTCCTCCGTCACCATTATCCCCCCTTGACCCTCTTCTACCCCCCACCCCCTTTCCCTCTGGTCATCACCACGCTGTTGTCTGTGTCTATGAGATTTTTTCTTTTTGCTTAATTCTTTCACATTTTCACCCAGCCCTGCAAACCCCCCTCCCCTCTAGCAGCTGTCAGTCTGTTCTCTGTGTCTACGAGTCTGTTTCTACTTTGTTTGTTAGTCCTTTTGTTCCATGAGATTCCACATGTCAGTGGAATCATGTCACACTTGTCTTTTTTGTGGCTTATTTCACTTAGCATAATACTCTCCAGGACTATACATGCTGTCCAAATGGTAAGATTTCTCTTTTTTTATGGCCGAGTAGTATTCCATTGTGTAAAGGTATCACCAACTTTACCCACTCATCCACCGATGGGCCTCGGGGCTGTGTCTGCACCGGGGCTGTTGTAGACGACACTGCGATGCACATCAGGGTGTGTCTATTCTCTCCAACTAGTGTTTTGGATTCTTCAGATAAATGCCCGGCCGTGGAATCACTGGGTCATAAGCTGGGTCATAAACACAGTTTCACTCACACCTTTCTAAAAATGTAGTCTCTATTTTTAAAGATCACGATAAACTTTGTTAAATTCCATGGTCTTTCTTATTTTCCACATTTCTTATAGCCTCCTGTTGGATGTGTTTCTCATCTGTGGGGGGACGTTTTCTAAAACATTTAAAAGTGGTTCTTTGAATAGCAAAGTGTCTGAGGTTGAAATGTTTGCAAATACCTCTCTATTGTATTAAAACAACCACTCGTTGGGGCACAAACTTGGGGACGGAAAGTTCCTTCTCTCCCCTCTGCGGAAGCAGCACCCACGGCCTGCAGGCGGTGAGCGCTGTGGGGTGAGAACGACCTGTGTCTGATTCTCGTGCTTTCACCAGTGCAGGGCTCTCTCTGCGAGTGTTTCAAATTGTGTTTGTGTTTTGAGTTCCTGCAGTTTCCTTATGATGTATCTAGATGGTTTTTTTAAAAACTATGTATTCTAAAAAACCTGTTTGTCACTCAAGGCACCATTTCAAATGAAATAATTACACTTTCTCTAAATCCTGAAATCTCTTTTTCCGCAGACACCTCATCTCCCTTCACTGTTTCTCCTACTTTTCAGGTGCCTAGTCATCCAGATATCAGAATACTGGGGT